>NC_071285.1:13773908-13813387 GCF_943735745.2 Anopheles bellator | reverse complement strand
TCTGTATAATAAAGATCCAATTTTGAGAATTAAAAAAAAAAAAAAAATATTCACGTTCGACATTTCAAAAACAAGAGCAAGTGAAGTGGCAATTTATGCTGACGATACAGCCCTTATATCAACAAGCAAGGTAACCAAAACAGCGATTAAGAACCTGCAAAAAAAATCGGTTATTTCTGTAAAAATTACTACAATAACTGGAAGATAAAAATCAATCCATCGAACGTCCAGACTATATTTTTCCCATATAAATTCAGCAAAACGAGTTGTCCCCATACCTGGACAAAACATCATTATAGATAATCAAAATATATCAGGGTCCTCTCACCTCAGATACCTGGGGCTACTACTGGACAATAAACTTAACTACCGTCCACACCTAGAAATGTTACATAAAAAACTAGACATACTCATCAAACTGCTACATTACGATATTAATCAACAGAAAATCGAAACTAAACTTTTCAAATAAACTCCTAATATATAAAACAATTTTCCTCCCTCTCTTAACCTATGCCTCTTCTCTGTGGTCACATTGCTCCAAAACTAGCCTCCAATCAATACAAATCAGACTGAATAAAATTCTCAAAATGATCTTCAATTTACACTGGAGAACACCAACAAATCTCGTCCTAAGCTTCGCTGGCACGCAAAGACTATTGTTTGAAATTAACAAACTAAAAGAAGGCCCTTATCAATAGATGCAATAATTCTATCCACCCAACAATACAAGACCTAATCTATCTACCTATCCGACCTAGACCTATCGACCTAGACCTATCTGAAGCTTTTAAAGTTAACTAGTTGTAAGATGTAACCAAGCATTTCCATAATAATAAAGATGTAGCATGTACAATAAAGATCCAAAAAATCCTTGAAAAAAAAACAAATCTTTTCTTGTTATCACGAATCCATGCCGACGGATTCGGTCGTTGCAGTTAAAGCCAACAATCAGCTCAGAGATATCGTGTATTTGTCAGGCAGCAAGCAGAACGCCGCGGTATTGGTTCCACGGCTCAGTCAGACGTATCGCACCAACACCGAGTGGCCCCAAAATTCTGATTTGCCCAACGGGGCGCTGTTTACAAGTTTATTTCTGTTTCGCCGGCGGACCTGTTATCTTTGGCACTGTGCGAGGCACAAACGCGCGCACCACCGCGCAACGAACTCGGGAACACGCGGTTCCCAAGCGGAATGGTGAAAGAGAAGCACCCAATAGCTCTAGGGAGCTGGGACTGTGATCGCGATCCCGGTACGATTACATCTGCACATCGCCCGGCTTGTGTGGATACGCAGCGGGCGCAACACAACAACTCCATTCAACGTGAAGGCGTCGACGAAGCTGTGCGTAAACAACAGATTTGAGACACTGTTCCAGAAGACCCGTCGGGGTACAATCTTTAGTCGGTTGATAAGATGGGCGACAGTAAGCTGTTTAGTTATTCGCGGATTCACGGATGCACTGCACGCCGAATTATCTCTCCGACAGAGTGCAAATGTGGTCCAGGTTATGCAACACCGCTGGATGCCGTTCGGAATGGGCCGATCGAGCAGCTTCTGTACGTGGTCTGCGTGCAGCCGAATCTCGACGAGGAACACGGTGACTATCTGGCCACGGTTGACGTGGATCCAGCGAGCTCCACGTACTGTCAGGTAAGGGCACTGTTTCGTCTTCTTCTCGCCTCCTCCTTGTCAACATGTCATCTCCGGCAGGTAATTCACCGCACGTTCACCAACAGCAAGGGAAATGAGCTGCACCACAGTGGCTGGAACACCTGTTCCAGTTGTCACGTCGTGAAGGGTGACCCGCAGCAAGTGCCCACCAGAGACCGCTTGGTGCTTCCCTGTCTTAACTCGGACCGGATCTTCGTCGTTGACACGGGCACCGATCCACGAGCCCCGAAGCTGGCCAAGGTGATCGAGGGCGACGTGCTGAAATCAGTCAACTGTACCGCTCCCCACACGACGCACTGTCTACCGAGTGGCAACATTATGGTCTCGGTGATGGGTGACGCCGAGGGGAAGGCGTTGGGTGAGTTCGTCGAGTTCGACAAGAACTTTGAACTGGTGGGCAAGTGGACCCGGGGCGAGAAGAAGGCTGTCTGTGGGTACGACTATTGGTACCAGCCGCACTTCAACGTGCTGGTAGCGTCCGAATGGGGCGCTCCGCAACTGTTCCGTCGTGGGTTTAAACCCACGGATATCGACGATTGGACGCAGTACGGTCGTCGCTTGAACTTCTACCGCTGGCAGGAGCGGGAACTCTTCCAAACGCTCGATCTCGACTTGGAAGGGGCCACTCCGCTCGAGATTCGCTTCCTGCACAATCCCAAGGAGAACCAGGGCTACGTGGGATGTGCGCTGAACGCGAATGTCTATCGGTTCTACCAGAAACCGGGCGCCAGCGAGTACACGGCCGAGAAGGTGATCGACGTGCCGGCGAAGAAGGTGGCCAACTACGCTGATCCCACGATCGGTGGTATGATGACGGACATTCTGATTTCGCTCGATGATCGTTTCCTGTACTTCAGCAACTGGCTACACGGGGATGTGCGTCAGTACGATATTAGCGACCGTGCCCGGCCTCGCCTTACTGGCCAGGTGTTCCTCGGTGGCGCCATACAGAGTGATTCGAAGGTGCGCGTCCTGGAAGATCCGGAGCTAAGTGAGCAACCGGCGCCACGCTACGTGAAGAACCGCCGTCTGCAGGGAGGGCCGCAGATGCTGCAGCTCTCGCTGGACGGGAAGCGCCTGTACGTATCGTCCAGTTTGTTCTCGCCCTGGGACAAGCAGTTTTATCCGGAGATGGTACGGGCTGGCGGTACGATCGTTCAGCTGGACGTCGACGTCGTGAATGGGGGCATGAAGGTGAACGAAGACTTTCTGGTGGACTTTGCCGACGAACCGTACGGACCTGGATTACCTCACGAGATGCGGTAGGTGGTTACGGTTGTCTGTTTCGCATTGACCTTTATGTGCCGAATCGCTCTTTTCAGCTACCCCGGAGGCGACTGTACGTCCGACATTTGGCTGGTGGATGAGTAAGTTACTGTCAACATTCCGTAAACATTCCTTCTTTTCCTGAGGTGTTGGGGAATTCATTCAATTACATGAAATATATGCTACATATTTTCTACGTGAGTTATCCGAGGGCATTCATCGATTGAAATAATTTCCCCCGAATAAGTAAAAGCTGATTGAAAATCAATTTGCATTACAAATCGAATATGCAAGCAACACTGATGTACTGTCACTTCACTACCTAATTAAACTCTCTTTAGTTAACCTAATTCAATTTGCAAAACCTTAAGCTACCGAGAAAAGATGACTCGAATTTGATTCTCTCAAACATCAAAGGAATGTTTAAACATTCAATTCGAAGAGCTGTCGTTCGATCTAACTGTCTATTGAACAAGAAAGGTATGGACACGGACTGTCCAACCGTTCCATTTAAATCCCAGCATCGGACAATGTTTTTGTTCGGACAGAACATCGAGTCGATACAGTTAACATCGACCAATGTCTTGCAGTTACTTACACAGCTGGAGGCCGGAGACCCAGCTCTAGAAATTGATTGATACATATTTTACAACCCCCTCAAACACGCTGCCTGCCAAGGGTTGGCACAGATTTGCGTCCGACGTCGATTTGTACCCTAAAAGAACTGTCAGGGTAAGACGTATGACTGACGGGGATCTGCAGCACAAAAGCAACCGAGAGAGAAACCGTATCGGGACGAAATGGACTTGCGGAACGGATGTTCTGCCCGGGGGCCCGTTTGGGCTTCATAGATTCCAGAACAAAACATTTTCGGTCCGATTATGCTCGAACCGATGGATTTCCCGGGCCAGCGGCCTGACAGCAGCAAACCTAGTTATCGTGCCCGGTGCCAATTGAACGGATCCCGGGCCGATGTGAAGCGACGTTGATGATGGGCTGACGATCTACTTTCCAGGCGACTTTCTCGGGGCAGCCTCACGGCAGGATACCAAGCGCGACCGTTAGCCGAGCGCCTCGGTTCGGGTTTCGGCTCGTTTTGCATATTTTATTTTCAATTCAATTCAATTTGCTAACTGGGCAGCGGGCACTGCGACTGCTTGGGCCGAGAACGGTGGTGACGATGGTTGTGACAAAACGTCAACAGAAGGATACCGACCATCTCGTAAGAACGAATTGGATCGAACAAATGCGAATGCGATTAGAGACCGAGACTGGAGCGTATCCTTTTTCGCTGTGCCAGGGTCCAGGGGCACGGTTACGGATGCTAAGATGCATCTCGTTATCGGTTATTGGTTGTAGTACGTCGTGTAGCTGTTTTTATCGCCGGCAGAGTTTTCCGAGAATGTGAGGCACACGTGCTCATGCAAATGCCGGCTTTCGTGTGACGAAGCGCTGTAGCGGTTCGTTGGATTGATAATTCGTGCCTTGTTTTTGCAAATCAATGTTTGCCATCCAGTAAATCGCTGTTTAGGGAGCAGAAATTGGAAGGAAAACAATGTTTCGCAACAGAGGGATGTTAACGATGATGAGTACCATTACAATTCACAATAGGACCAGATATGCATGTATAAACTATATCTTTTTTATCAATATAAATATTGTTGGTAAATGGTTCGCACTTCGCCGTTTACCTCATTTATTCAGAGAAACAAAAAAAAACCGTTACTTTCAAAACTCTTGCGTGCAACACAACAATTGTACTGCAAATTTGCACACGATGTGAAATATTTCCCGCGCGATGAAATATTTCACCAACTTTTCGCGGCGATCATCGATTACTTACATTTTGAATTCAACGGTGCCATTTCTTTCATCGATTGCAACAACGGCCCACCGCGTTTTGTTCGTTTAGTTTAAATTCAATTTTATTTACCCTAAAAAATTCTCATAGTTTAACTAGATCTCATTCTTCAATAACAAAAACGAATATGTGGCTCACGTTGGCGTACACCGCCAGCCAGCTGTCTGTAGTAGAAGTGCGTTTGGTAGAGTAGAACTCGCTCGATGTAAAACAAAGATACAAAAAACCATTCGAAAGTGTGCGTACGAAGGCAGAAGAGGCACACAACTAAAGTTTTAACCTTCCCACGGTATAATATTGCACCGCCAAAAAACTTATGCTAAAAAGACAAGATTAACAAGACGCTGGGGCCTGGAGATAACGAAACCTAATAACATGCCTATTTGCGTATTTTTACAGTCTAAGCACTATTGCTAGCAACGAAAAGGGGGCCGAAACGAAACGACTCGTGCCGGGGACAACAACAAGAGTATAAAACGTAATAGAATGGTCCGGCCGACGGAGCGGCGCGAACAAAACGGTTTCGTTCGATAGTTCGAAGAGTGGCGTCTGATGGCCGATCTGATTCTTTTTTTGGTTGATACGTAAGGCCGAACGGCGCTGCTGATAAACTGTTAAAAAATGTACCGACATTGTTCTGCTGCATTGTTCTACCACAGTGGTCTACCACACCGCTGAGGTAGGATTCCTTGTCTTCGATTCGATTGTTCGCTCTCAGGGTAACTCTTATGTCTCATGGAAGTATTAGTTGGAGTAGTTTGCAACAAGCGTAAAGTGGTGTACTTTGTGCTCCTCTGCGACAGCGCTCTGGCTCTGGTCCTGTTCGGTGCAGATGTAATGTAGCGAAGCGATATGATTACAAATTCAGCTCTCGGTCTATCTAGTCCCACCGCTAGTTCGGTTTGTAAATGGGGTTGAGTATCGAAAGGACAGGTTGTCACGCTCCAAGTATTCGGCAAAAAGGACAAAATTTACAAATCTTTCACTCCGAGGCTCTTCTGACGTTCCCGTGCAAAGATGATTGTTCGTTTGTTCGTCTGTTCTTTGGTTTGAATTTTTGTGGGGGATAAACTTCGGATTAAGGTTATGTCACACGGTTTGTCGCAGCTGGTCCGCATTGTAAACACTAAGCTTAGCTGCCACCACCACCCAGTTCGTCCTCGTATTGCTTTCGGAAGCAGTCACCGACGGGGAAGAAGTCCCAGCACCGCTGCTGGTACATGTTCCAAACGTACGTCTCTTGACCGGTGTACTCCGTGTCCGGTTTGTTGATTAAATGCATCAGGAAGAACATGTAGTTGGCCAAGTTGTGCTCTTGGGCCACGTGCGTATCGAACCCGTGCGGTACCTGAAAGACCAATCGATGGCGTCAATTCGGCGTTCCCATTGCTAGCTTCTCTTCGAACTTACCTTATCAAAGTAGTCCTTGCCTATGCCACAGATGAAGCAGTTCGACTCCATGTCCTCCTTGACCGACTCGAGCTGATCACGCAGCTCACCGAACGCATCAATGATCAAACCCTGGATGATGGCCAGCAGGATGACGATGACGAAGAAGAAGAACGTGATGTCGAACAGGATGCGGTACACCTCGTACTCGTCACCGTCCGGATCGCCGATCTCGTCACCGATACCACCGCCCGCCCGGACGCCCTTGTACAGGTGGAACACGAAGCAGGTCGCCATGTCGTGACACTTCCGGTCGCCCTCCTCGCCGTCGTCGTCCTCCTGGATGTAGAACTTGCGGAAGAAGTTGAACGCGATCACCGTGTAGATGTAGACGATGATCGTGAGCAGCATCACGGTTAGCACCAGCTGCTTGCCGTTGTGCGTGACCGACTGCAGGATCGTGCGGAGCGTCTTGAAACCGACCGCCACATCGAGCAGATGGGCCGCGAAGAAGAACTGATTGAAGTTGCCCATCACCGAGAACGTAAAATACCAGAGCGAGTACAGGAACGAGTTATCCGTGATCGTAACGCCCGCCTTCCAAATCTGGTACCGCCAGTCGATGTTAGCGATGAAGCTGAAGAAGCCACCTCCCTCATTCGCTTCCTGCGCCGCAAACGCCGTCTTCTCCATGCCGAGCAGGTTCGAGATCGAGTCGAAATCGTACGTCTCGCTGTACTTCTGGCGGACCTTCTTCTTGACGAACTTGTCCCAATAGTTAACCGGGAACGTTTTGGCCGATATCACCAGCTTGTCCCAGTGCGACTTGATGTCGTCATCCTCCGGCTGCTCCGCGATGAACAAACCATCGAACTCCAGCCGACGGGCGATCTCCTTCTCGCGCTTGAAAATGGCCAGCGGAACCTTCAGGTGGTAGTAAGCGATCAGCATGGCGAGCGACACCAAACTGTGCAGCATGGCGGCCACCCGCAGCACGTGCTCCATGTAGAAGAAGTCCTCGTCGACGTGCACCTTCTCCAGTGGGTCCTCCTCTTCGCCTTCGCCACCCTCGCCACTGCCACCTTCGCCACCACCGGAACCGGTCTCGATGATACCAAGCCCAGAGCCAAGCCCGGACCCAAGCCCCAGCAGCCCATCGCCCGATCCTCCTTCGCCTTCCTCCTCGTCGCCCAGGGTCGTTACCTTGTAGAACAGCAGCATAAAGTTGATGCAGAACGCCAGCACCAGTGCGACGTACTTGAGGTTGTAGAAGTTACGTGCCAGATAGCTGACGCACTTCTTCGTGTACTTGCTGAAGTCGATCTGGTGGACGGCGGCCGGTTCCTTCGTTTCGGCGGACGCTTTCTTCGATTCCGCCTCGATGCTTGCCAGGGTCGCTTCCTGGGCCTTCTGGGCTTCCGTGCGCTCCTGGGCGGCCCTCTTGGCAGCCTCGCCACCGAGCAGGTCGACCAACGTCATCGGAGACTCACCCGGCGCTAGACCTTCGCCTGTCTGTTCGGCCGATCCATCCTCCGGGCTGCTTTCACCCGTTTCCTCGATCGATGACGATGGGCTCAGGGCGGGCGATTCGTGTGGCTGCATGCGGTACTGTCCGTTTTCTTCCTTGCTGATGTCCAACCCGAACGCCTGCACCGTTCCCGGGGCTTCCTCCAACGGGAGTGGCGGCAGTGCGTGAAGCGACGGTTCCGCCTCCGGGATTGGGCCCTCGTCCTCGTGGGCAGGGCCACGCATCAGCGACATTAGGATATTTACGAGGTACCGGATCACGACCGACACACCGAAGCCCGAGTAGTAGAACGCGTAGAAGATCATCTTGAAAAAGCCGACTATGATTTCGGGGAATGATTTCGTCTGCAGCACGGTGATCTGGTGCTTGATGTTGGACGGGCTGATCATGTACATCGAGTAGGACAGACCATCCTTGATCGCCTGGATGGTGCGCTTGATCGGATCGCGCGCGGCGCGCTCCTCCTCCTCCTCGCTGATGTACGTGAACGCTTGGTCCCGCCGCACGGTCGCCCCATCGTCGTCGCTGGCCATCAGCCCCGAGGCGTGCGTCATCTCAAAGATGGCGTCCTCGCAGAAGTTGACGAACGCCTCCAGCTTCTCCTTGTCACCGCCCTCGGTGACGATCGAGTAGAAGAACGCGCGCTTCGACTCCTTGATCTGTGGCTTTTCCCACTGCTCGATGTTCGCTTCCTTGATCTCGAAGTACACCCGTTCGATGCGCTTCGACGAGCCCATGATCTCGATGCGGCCCAAGAACGACTCGAAGTAGTTCAGGACCGAGCCGGCCGTTTCGATGAACCGGGACAACCGGGGTTCGTTCGGCATGTGCTCCGAAAGGTTCGTCAGCAGGACGGCCAGATTGAAGCCGATCTCTTTGGCGGGCTCGTGGAACTGATCGACGAAGCCGATGTAGTCGATCTTGCCATCGTGGTTCGTCTCACAGCACGCCAGCAGAAAGTCGATCTCCTCCGGCGTGTAGCTCTTCTGTTGTTCCATCTTTTCGCGGAAATCCTTCGGCAGAATCCATCCATCCCCGTTCGGGTCGATCTCCATGAAGCTGGGCGTCGACGTGAGATCCTTCAGCTTCAGGAACATATCGAAGTACTTCAGGATCAGCTCGACGTTCGAGGCCGACTCGACGAGCGTGTCCACCATCTGTTTACCGATCGTACCATTGACGACGTTGCCCTCCAGCATCGACAGCATCATGGTGATCATGTCCTTTTGCAGGTTTAGCAGCTCCTTCAGCAGATCTACCTGGCTCGAGTGCTTCGACAGTTTATCCTGCATGTGCGAGAACAGGAACAGGAAACCACCGACGGCGTCCCATAGACGCGAGTGGGCCAACGCTTGCTGGTTCTGCGTACACGGACCCTGGATGACCTCAGTGAGCGTGTTGAAGACCTGGCTAGCGACGCCGATGGCCTTGAAAAAGTTGGCCTTGCCGGCCGGATCGATCAGCTCCTTGCTCGAGTAGTGCCAGTAGAAGTCCATAATCGATTCCTGCAGTCGCAGCAGGTAATCGACGGTGCAGATGACCACGTTCACCGTGGTCGTGTTACCGGCCTGCGTACGCAGATAGTTCTGCCAGTCCAGGTTGTGGCCCTCGCAGGTCAACTGGATGAACCGGAACAGCGCGCAGGTGAACTCGGCGTCGTGCATGTTCTTCTCGCCTGCGGCACCCTCCGAACCGACGCCCAGACCTTCCGCCTTGGTGTTGCGCTCGAACGCGTCCAGATCGAGGACACTGCACGAGTTCATCAGGCCCGCGATGGAGGTGAAGAATCCGACGTCCTTCTTCTCCTTCAGGTGGTTCAGCATTCCCATCTGGATGTCGATGTTGCCACCGCGCAGCACCGCGATTCCCAGCTCGAGTGTTCGCATCACCATCTCCGATGGGAGACCCTTCGAGGCCGAGATGTGCAGCAGCACCATCTCCGCTACGCCACGATTGGCCAAACGGGCCTGATGGAACAGTAGCTTCTGTTTCTCCATCTCTTGTTCCTGCAAAGGATGGCGGACACAGCATTAGTGGGACGCTTAGAACTACATCCCGATGGATGATAATTAACGACAACCTACCATTAGCTTTGCCATTGTCTGTCAGGGAGCGTTTCAGGGTTAGTCAGGACACATGAGTTTGGTATGCATGGTTATTGGGAAAGCGAACGGAGCCAGATGGTGAGGTACTTACGTGAATGCTAGCGCCGCCCTCGTCATCACCAGCACCTTCCTCCTCGTCGCCACCCTCTTCTTCCTCTTCGCCGCACGATCGAGCCACAATGCTGGCGTAGGACATGTACAGGGGATCCTCTTGCAGGGCACCGCTGCGCTCCGTCATGGCACCACGGCAGAACGTCGTCACGAGCTGTGTCAGCGGATCGGGCTTACTCTCTTCCTCTTCCTCGTCCTTTTTCTTCTTTTCCGCATCTTCGAAGGTTTGCTGAAGAAGAAACGAAACGGTATTAGTTGCACCTGCAAGGAGTGCACGCAACAGTGACAGAGCTTACAGTTAGATCCTCAATCATGACCTCCTGGCCAACGTTCTCATCCTCCAGCCACAGCTCCGAGTAGCTTCTTCCAAAAATGTTGCAAGCTCGGTGCCTGAAAAAACGTTAGCGATAAGGATTTGCAAGGCAAAAAACAAAGATGAGAAGAAAAATATATTAGTGTCAATTCTGGAGGTAAAACGCACACATTACTACATTGTTGAGAATAAAAAAAAATAAACTGTGCAACATAATCAAAACAATCAAACAAAGAACAAACGGATAAGAAGCGATTCAAAACCAAAACAAAACAATCAAACGACTTCCTTGGCCACGATCAAAGTACTACAGTTTCGTTCGGGTTTTGTAATACATCGCCAAACGATGCCACTGTCCACTGGCCAACGAAGCTTTAGTAACGAAACAAACGTGCAAACAAAAACGAGAAAACTAAAATGAAAAAACCAACAAAAATATAAATCGATTGAGTAGAGTGAGAGAGAAACAATACAGAAGGCTCATCGTAGGTAATGAGAAGGAAGTAGAAGGTAAAAAGAAAACAAACAAAAACAGAGAGTAAAAGAACTGCGCATTCAGCGCGAAAGGAAGAGACAGAAGAAGAAAGAGGCTCAAAACAAACAACAGCAACAAATCAAATAGAAAGGGGGAAAGAAAAACCGAAGTCACAACAACAACAACAACAACGAAAAACCAATCAGAAACGTCCAACGAAACCGACAACAGTAACGGGTATTCAACAAAACGTAGAAAAAGAAGTAGAAAAAGACTCAGTCACCTGCTCAATCTATACATTGGTTTTGCTCTTAGACATGCAACAGCCATTTTGCGTCGTGCTTGTGATAAAACGTGTGTCCAATTAAGACCTTTGATTTTAGGTCGGCATGCCTATATATATAGGTTTTAGTTAGTATATGCGGTTAGTGATTATTCTCTTATTCATCTCTGTTGTTGTTTCTTTTTTTTGGGGGGGTATTTGAGGTTTTTGTTTGATTTTGCTTTAATTTTATTGGTGTTTACTGTTCAAAGAGTATTAAGTTCAAGTATCATCAGTTTATGGTGAGGCGCGTGGTGTGGCGGTGGATCGGGATCGGACGGGTGCGAAAAGGTGGTTCGAGTGGTATCTAACTACATTATGGCATGTATGCCGCCGACCAGCGGGTTGTGTTACGATCGTGTTAGCAATACAAAATGGTGACAATGAAACCGTGTTGGATATAAGTAACAATGTGATGTCTTTCATAATTCTGATTGTCGAACTCAACACTTCTAGGCAACTTCGGTTTTCTACTAACAGCCAAGAGTAGCCAAATATCGATCTTATAGGTGAAATAGTATCTGACAACTTAAATTAAACACTCTTCGGAAAAGTGTCTGTAATGAATTATATTTTAAAATATTACACAACATCTTTTGTGAGTTGAACTAATAGTCAAAGGTGTAGTTTTTAAAATTTAAATACATACCGAAAGGTGACAAATCTTTTAAGCTATATCTTACGACAAGTAATTAATCAAGAAATAATCAGTATCAAGAAATATTTAGTATTGGCACAATTTGCTCATTTGGAGAAGAAACGGAAACCCTCGGCTAAACCACTATTTACAAGGCTTTGTTAATCGTTGCTTGAATCTATTCTAAACCCAAACACAAGAGCACAGTCTTTTTCATTCACGCAACCAAATCACTGCAAGGTAAGATAAATTCGGATACAACGAGTCAGTGTGTGAGGAATGATTTATAGAATTTTGTTTTAAATTGATTTTTGCGTAAGGCGAGGGCAGGAATTTCGCTTCCATTTGTACACTAGCGCTGATCTGTTACAGTGGATGGCAAAACATTGTTTGCCATTGTGGGCATTGCATTGTAGTCTAGCATCAATAATGTTGGGTAGTTTTGGCACAGTGGTTAGTTGAACGTTTGGAACCGGATGGCGTGACACAGCACGTCAACAGCAACTCGGAACCGGGCGGGGGCATGCCAATCAACAATGGTAGCAGTGTAGCAATTTTCACGGGCCAGGATACAAATTTGCAAACGGGTAGTTTTGAACTTTCTTCGGAACATTTCTTTCTTCCTTTTTATTTTGGTGACATTGTTGCTGTTGTTGCTTTTGTAGCCGTTGCAAGGCGTTGTTTGTTTCCGAAAACAAAACACTGGACAGTGGTGTAGCAAAACAGAAGAAAAGAGAAACGGAAAAGAACCAGACCAAACCAAGTCTCAGACACGGATAGGGCACTCAGCGCAGTAACGGAAAGGTGAGTAAAAAAAGGAACGGAACATGTCCAAACACGTGTAACAGAAACGAGTAACAAAAGAGCGAGAGAGAAAGAGACAGGGAGAGAGAGAAAGATAGTAACAAAACTGGAGACAAGATGCACAACGCACAACAAAAATCAATCCAAAACGTAAGTGGGACAAACGGAAAAAAGGTAAAACATGATCACAAAAAAAAATGTGGGAAAAAGAACGAAGATCACGAGCCAAAGAACAGAATGGAAGTAATTAAACAATACAAAAAAAATAAAATTAAAAAGTAAAAAGGAAAAAACGAAATGTAAATCCAGAACAGAAAGAAAAAGATAAACGCCTTAACGAAGTACAAACAAGAAAAGAAACCATAATAAAACCTTGGCAGTGAATGTAAGGAAACTTGTCTGAAACAGGCAATAACCGCTCGTTTTCTCTGTATCGAGACGCAACTTCTGTAAACGTTTTTGCTTTGCTGTTGTGGATGGTCGATCTAGCGAAATACAAGTGAATCAGGTGTTTTAGAATCGCTGCTCGCCGGTGGAGATGTTTCGAGTGCAATTTCTCTATACTTTTTTTTTTTTAATTTGTTGTTTTTGAGGTGTACACAAATATTGGATCGAATGCTGAAATGAGCTGAAACGATGATCTTTCGATGACAGATGAGTGGTGCGTTAGTGCCTATTGAGGGTGTTACACACATAGAGGGACGTTCCGTTCCGTCGGACGGACGTGGGACGAGTGTGGCGATTGAATATGGCGCATGAGGCGATCGGTGTGCAGTTGCAGATCAGAATGGGGAAAAGGACCGGGAGTCGTGTGATGAGAAAATGACGTGACGGTGACGGGTCCGTGTACCGAACGACTTACCATGTGCAGCCCAAACAAAACCTTGGCCATCGCGACGATCCGCTCCACCGTGTCCTCGATCTTGTTTTCCGGCTTCTTGTCGCTCTTCTCGATCGAGTCCTGCACCAGTTGCTCCTTTTTGCCGAGCTTCGAGTACAGGTAGTGCTGCCAGGACATCTCGTCGGCCGGGTCGAGCTTGTCGGGCAGGGTGAGCTGCGTGCGGGCGAACTCGATCACCTCGTACTCGGGCATTTTCTGCACAGGATTCGATTCGTTAATTAGTTTCTTGCGGGCTGAAAATTCACAGATCCACACATTACCTTCAGATACCGATCCTTGCAGTGTTGCACCAGCTCCTGCTCCTTGCCGGCGAACAGATTCAGACCGACCGGCAGCAAGCGCTTCAGGCACGCCACCATCAGACTGGACTGGATTTCCTTGTCCTTGTCCCGCTTCTTGTCACGGCTGCGCTTCTTCTTCTTCACCTTACCGCCAGACGCCGGAACGTCGCCCGAAATGGCGGCCGAACGGCGCGTCGCAGTCGGCATGATTAGGGCCATGTTGTCGATCTCGTTGGCCGAAATAAAGTTCTGCTCCTCCTTCAGGAAGTACTGACTCTTGGACCACACGTTGAAGATCTCGGCCACGTGATTGTACAGCTCTTCGGCCTCCGACACGTTATCCTTCAGCCAGTGGTTGCGCTGCAGGTCAACGTACTTGATGAGCAGCGGGTAGAACGAGTAAATGTCGCGCACCAGCAGTTGCCAGTCCTCCTGGATCTGGGCTTCAATCTGAGAGGTATCATCGGTGGAAGACTGCCCGGTAGAAAGAGAATGAAGCGAGAGATTAGTCAGTGTCCGACGAGCAACCCGAATGGGGATCGCTACCTTGAGGAAACCACGCAAGCTTTCCTCCTTGTGGAACATGCTGTCGCAGCGCTTTTTGACCCGCTCGGCCAGCGGCAGGAAGACGTCCTTCAGCAGCTCCTCCGAGCTGTTGATGATGATCTGCTGCGTGTACGTGGCGATCCGCGTCATCCACGGCGCGTTCTCGTTCGCAATGTTCTTGCGGATCATCTTCAGCACGTTCTTCAGCAGATGGTTCATGTGGTCGGCCGTCACCATCGTGACGTGGTTGCCCGACTGTGGGCTAACGTTGTCCGGGCCCTGGTTCCACCAGAACGGCAGGTACGAGCAGAGCAGCGGCAGAATCACGTCGATAATGTGCTGCGCCTCCTGGTACGTTTTCTCCGACTCCACAAACTGATCCACCTCCGCCAGGATCGATTCCAGCGTTGGCATGCAGCTCTCCATTTTGGTCATAATATCTTGCGCCTCGAGCGAAGTGTCCGCGATGCGGTTGAGCAGCGAGAACGGGTTGTGCTTGTTGGCGTGTGGCTCCAGGAAGGCCACCGGGAAACAGGAACTGAACGCACCGAGGCACGACCCGAGCGCTGGCTTGTGGCGCTCGAGCTCCGTCTTGAGGTATTTGCGATCGCGAGTCAGTGACATATCGGTACCGAGGGTGTACAGGGCCGACAGGGTCTTGTACGATGCCACCTGAATTTCGTCCACTGCAAAGCAAAAAAATTGTATTCAAGTTCGAAGGTCCCTTGATCATCCCACGACTTACGCAACAGATCACTGCCATAATCGCAGGCAGCCAGATGATCGAACAGTGACGTCAGTATCGGTAAGATCACCTGGTTGACGTACGCCAGCGAGGTGGACGTCTTCAGGTGCGTCCCGCGAAGCCGATCGTACTTGCCCTCCGTCAGATTAACGATCGTTTGCCCCAGATCGTCGGCGGTGTTGTTGAAGAACGTCAGCATCGAGGTACGAATAAACTCGGGACAGTTCTTGACGAGCGACTTGGCGTCGATACTCTTCACCAGCACCTGCAGACAGCGCACGGTGATGCGGACGTCCGCACCGAACGCTGCCAGACGGTAGCGCAGCAAACTGGCCAGCTTACAGAACAGGGCCGCCACCATCTCCTTCTCCTTCAGCGATGCGGCCCCGACATTGTTGGTGGCCGTCGCGATCGCGATGAAGTAGTTGCGGTTCGTCGAGAAGTACTTCTCCATCAGCGGCAGGACAACCTTCGAGAAGAACTTAATGTCCCGCGAGCAAGTCTTAAACGACGACCGGCGGCTGAAGGTGGTCGATGGTTTGAGCAGCTTCATGTTGATCGTGGCCCGATCACTGTACGAGATCAGCTTCTCGAGCAGCGAGTAAGCGAAGCGCAGCTCGATGGCAGCCGTAGTCATGCCCGGTTCCTCCGTTTGACCCCGAGATGGTCTGGGAAGGGAAAAGCCTGTTAGAGACCAACCTGTTCACGGTCGCCATGTGGTGGCCTTACTTGTGCAGCTTAAGCCCCTGGTACTGGAGGTACTTCAGGAACTCCTGCGAACGTTCCCGGTCCTTGCGCTTCTCCTTGTCCGTCAGCAGATCGTACGGGACGAGCTGGGCGTGGATGGCTCCGCCGCACTGGTTCAGCTCTTCGTTCTTCTTCTTCGCCCAAATGTCGTGCGAGTTTTCGGCCAACCGTTCGGCCATGTTCTGCATCTCCCTGCTCAGCGTCAGGTTGGTCATGTCGACCGGGTGCGGATTGTAGTTGAACGGTGATCCCGTATCGCCCTGCAATTCCTGGCCGTGTTAAAGGTCCATTCGCAGGGGGGGAAGCGAGCGGGTAAGCGAGCACACGGGGAAGCGGAAGCAGACGCGTGTCACAAACAAACGGTGGAAAACCACAAACACAGCAAGGCCGGGGACGGTGATTCAGGTGATCGGGTGCCAATTTCGTTGGGGTCCACAGAATCGGATGATGGTATGTGGTGCAGTGTTCGGGATGGATGACACACGTGAGCCATTTCGATCGTGAAAATTTTGGTTTTCGGTTCGGTATGGGAAGAAGAAACGGGGGGAAAACAATGGATGAGTGTATCAGGTCGGTCAAATCCGAAGCCATTTTATGGGGTGTTGGGATAACACACAGAGTGATCTGAAACGGAACCACAAGGACGGGACCAACTTACAAGATTGGGCTTCGATTGGCGACGCATGGAGCCGCGGTTGGATAGCGGGACATCACCCTCCGAGTGCTCGATTCTCCAGTTCAACGCCAGCAGTCCCTTCAAGCTTTCGCGAACTGGTTCTCGGTAACGTTCACGTTCCTGGAAAATTTCCAATCAAGAATACGGCGATCGATAAGTAGCTCTACATAGGTCCCCTAGGTCACCCTTGTCTTACGTATTCGCTCAGAGTGTTGTACGGCTTCAGCCGTGGGTGGGTCTTGTTCGCATCGGACCACTGATCACCGTAGGTCCAACCGTTCTCCAGTTTGCGGCTCGCCCAGGCGTCGTGGTAATGTTCGCTGAACTTCTGTACGATCTGATTAAGATCGTTCGTCAGCTGGACCATGCTCGTGTCGATGGGCTGTGGATTGTAGTGAGGTTGATCGGGCCCGCCGCCGGTCGGTTTACCGTACAGATCATCGTCCGAGTTCTTCGACAAACTGTAGTCCGGTGGCAGGGCACACCCGATCGCGATCAGACACGGAAGCGCCTTACCGAACAGCTCCGGATCGTAGTCCATGTTGCTGAGCGAATCGAAGATGTTCGAGAACAGTAGCATCGTGAGGCGCTTCTCCTCGTCGGACGATGCCCCGAACTGGGACGCTTGGCCACCACCGGTCGTACCGTAGTACTTAGCGCACCGCTCGTAGTGCAACGTCAGCAGCCGCAGCGCTACCGTCGTGTATTCCGATAGCTTCGACACATCGACGGTCAGCTTGCGGAGCAGCTTCAGTAGCATCGCCGGGTGCATGGCCGACGTGAGGGCAACCAGGAAGTCCGACACCGCCTCACGCTGACCCTTGGTCAGCATCCGGTTCTTCGACATCCGGTACACGGTGTGGAGCGTGGCGTCCAGCAGGCTGGCGTAGTTTTCGGCCTCGTTGTAGAACTTCGAGTGCTTGATCAGCAGCGGCAGGATGGAGTTGCCGATGTAGCGGTTCATCGAGAGCGCCATATCGCTCTCGGAGCCATCGCTCCGATCGAGCATGGTTGCTGCGCGCAGATCAGGCAGGAACGCATCCTCCAGCAGCCGATAGAACAGCTCCTGCGTTTCAATCCCGTAGACTCGCTCGAGGAACAGCACGACGCTCTGCTTGTGACCGGGCACCAGTCCAGACGGGATGTCAGACTTGGGCCTATCCTCCCCAACCGCCGGATTGGTGAGCGTGAACTTGAGACTCAACACTCCCTGCAGGTCCTCTAGTGGGACGAGCGAACGCAGGATAGCCCGTGCCCTAAGCGACTCGTTCTTTCCCTGTTCGATCACAGCCGCATCCGGAGCGCAGCGTCCCAGCAGATCCACCAGCGTACAGTAGAAGCACAGAATGGCCGCCCCGGTATCGATGTAATCCTCATCGTCGTCCCCTTCCGGCAGCGGGTGCGTAAAGTTCAGCCCCACGATCGTCCCGTCGGTCTCCTCCTGCAGCTTTCGCCGCTCGGAGATCCGTTCCGACATCTTGTTCGCTTCGATGATGGCCTTCAGCAGACCTTCGCCCTCACCACGCAGAGCCGGCCCGAGACACTCGGGGCGTCGGATCAGCAGTCGGATCACGAGATTAGCGTTCTCCTCGACGCTCTCCCCGTTAACCCACACGCAGAAACGTAGGAAATCGAGATACCGTTCACCTTCAACCGGATCCCAACCGAGATCCGGATAACCGCGCTCGATCAGTTCCGAGTTGCTCTGCAGTCCGCACCGGGACAAGTAGATCGCGATCTTCTCCAGATAGTGCTCCCGGAGTGCCAACGCCAGCTCCGTGTTTTCCATCAGACTGGAGTAGGCCACATCGAGTGGTGTGGACCCGCGGAGACTCGGACGCGACAGCAGGATGTTGGAGTTCTCGAGCAGAAAGTCGAAGTGGTCAAACATGGCCTTCTGGTTCTGGCGTCCGGTTCGGCAGAAGTAGCACAGGAAGCGACAGCACGCGACCACCATCTGGTGCGAGGTGTCCTTCTCCTTCGGGGCCGATTCCTCACCGTCGGCCGTCTGCACTGGGGCATCGCTCTGGGCTTGGGCCCGCCGCCCGAGTGTATTCATCATCACCGCCATCACGTTCTCGTGCACACGCAGGATACGGATCAGATCCGGGTGCTGGAAGAACGTGTGGTTGTTGACCAGCTTCCAGAGTCGCTTGCGCATCAACTCCTCTTCCTCCTGGCTCATCTGGACCGGGAGCAGCGCTCGGATCTGGCTCAGTCCGATCCACATGTTCGCGACGTCGGCCTTCGTTTTCGAGTTGATCACGTACGTTTTGTTGAGCGCCTTGATCAGCTCACCGATCGTGTCGTACTGACGGACGAGGAGCCCGAACATTTCGCGCACCAGCTTCGGGTTCTCGATCTGCGACTCTTCCGCCCACGAGACGAGCTGCTTGATCAGCACCTTGCGGAACACCTCCTCGGGCGTTTTCTTCTCCTCCTCGACCGGTTCCTTCGGGTCCTCTTCCAGCTCCTTGACGGCGTTGATGAAGTTGTACAGCTTCTTGATCGCTCCCGGGCGCGTTTCGTTCAGCTTGTCCGCCTCAGGTTCCTCCGGTTCCTGGAGCGCGTTTAGTGAAACCTTCCCCATCAGCCCATCGTGGAACTCTACCAGCCGGTTCCGAAGATCCGGACCACAGGACGCATTCTCGAGATCGTCCTCCTCCAGGTTCTTGAACCCGAGGATGGCGTTCATTTGTTCGCGCGGTGGACAGCGGAACTCGCGTGTCTTCTTCGCCGCCACGGCACTGGGTAGATCCGATTGCTTGATCTCGATGTACCTGCAAGATGGAGATCGATCGATCGATGGATCATCGATGGAACATAGAATCACACGCAACCAGGATCTTACCGGCGTAACTGATCTTGCTGCAGATCACCGACGTAGTTGAAGGCGAACGCGATGATACTCTCGACGCGGTGCCTTAGCTGCACATCGTATAGATGGTGCAGCAGGTAGCACATCTGCAGCTTGGCTCCCTCGGCCATCTTCATCCGCAGCAAGCCCTTCCGGTGCTCATCCTTACCTTCCTTCTCGAACAACGGATCCCACGTCTCCGGGTCGATCATGATCAGCAGCTTCTCGACGTCCTCGTTCGTGATGACACCCACCAGCAGCAGCCGGTCGATCAACTTGATCAAGGGTCTATACCGTAGAAGTAGGTCATTGAATGCGATAGCTCCCCCTACTGGCTGGCCGATACTTACAGGAACAGGTTTTCGTTCGATCCACCGATCGGGTCGCGATTGTGCACCTGATTGATCAGGACTGCCTCCTGCAGTGCACTCATCACGAACTCTCTCACCACCTCGAGTGGGAATCTTGGCGAATATAACGAGTCAATTGCCGGTATGGGTTCACTGGAAGAATCTGGTGCTACTATTGTCGGCATATTCGATTGTGAGGGTGTGGGTCTGGGGACGGAAGAATAATGGCATGCAGATGTTCAGGAACGGGCGGAACCGGAAAGGTAGGATGAACAGGCACTCCCGGCTGATCCACCGACAGTTGACTGCTTCGTCAACTTCGTAAACCTTTTAAAGACATTTCGGTAACAAGTTGAGGGTGGTCCATCTAGTGTTTGGATTTTGAATACCGACCGGCTCAATTTTGCCAAAGAACCAATCAGCCAAAATCCCCACCAAACCGTCACTTGATGTATTGGCTTCTCTTGCACGACATTCTGCATTCTGTCAAAATTTGGCTAAATGTTTCCAATTTCGTGAATGAAGTTTGACGTTTAAAAATGTCAATCGGTATCGATAGATAGCAAAATCCACTAACCCTGGATGGACCACCCTTGATCGCGTAGGTAGTACCACTGCTCCTCTGCGCGAGCTGTTAGCGGGGGTTAGATGTAGATCAATAATGTGCGACAGAGAGAGAGAGAGAGAGAGAGAGTGCGGGAGAGAGACAGACCATGAATAGCGGTGCAAGAAGCGTGCCTTCTATTCACGGGAAGTTCTTTCCCGTCGAACGGCCACGCCACATCGGGCCGGTTGTTGGTGGTGGTGGGTTTTTGTGGGGTTAGTCACAACCACAACCCCAGTGGGTTAGTGTACGGAACACACCAGGGGGTAGGCCAGTTACTTACGCAATCTCGGTCATATTCATTTCCGGCTGCACCGACAGCGTTTGGAGCGAGCGCAGCGAGTGACACATTTCCGAGTCCGCGTACAGATCCTTCAGGTCGGTCCCGAGCGGAATGATGTACTCATTCTTACAGACCTCCCTACAGAGCCCCGAAAGTGAGCGAATAGGTGAGCGAAGGGAAGGCAATGAAACCCCATCCGATGGCTACTCACATTGTAGTGGCGTGTGACTCGAGGTGCAGCGAGATCAGCAGGTCGTAGAACCCGAGCCTCAGCGGACCGCTCATGTACTCGGACTGGATCGCGTACAGGAGCTGCTTCTGGTCGACGTGCGAGCAGAGCGCATGGGCCGCCCGGTAGTTGGACTGGTAGCAGAGGGCCGAGTAGAGGGTCAGCGTGTGCGCGTGGAACTGCAGGAGTCGATCGATTTCGATCAGCTCCAGAATGTCCATACAGCGATCCTCCTCGGGGATGTGGAGCGCAAGCATCGACACCGGATCCTCGCACAGCATCGACCAACCGCGGATATCGGACAGCTTCAGCGCGTGGACCTGGAGCGCCGTGTTAGGCACTCGGGCCCACTGATGCGGCTTCAGACACTGGACCTTCAGCCGAGGTGGGAACTGCGGGTTGATGTGCTTATCGCTCGTTGGCAGGACGGCCGCCGACAGGGGCAACGTGGTGGGCGTGCGGCCCAGCTCGATCTGCAGGATCTCCTTGCTCGTCGCCTCGACGAAGATGGCCGGGAACAGCTTGGTGTCCGGTTCCATCAGGAACACGTGCGACGTTTCCTTGCCCTCGCACGTGAACCGGATCGTGCCGGTGGCCGTGTCCACGAAGCACCCGACGAACATACCCTGCGATGCCCCCTTTCCGGACGCGTCCTGTGTGACCTCGTTGAACAGCTCGTCCGCCCGGACCATGTAGCAGGATTGGCGGTTTACGCTGCGAAGGACGAACAGAGGTCACACACGAATCCCGTCACACCCTGTTGGGGTCATACTTACATTTCGATCGTTTTGCCGACCTCATCCTCCACGTAGATCGCGGCGTGGCGCACCTTGCCCTGGTTGAACTCCTTGCTGTGCACGTGGTACTGGGTGGTGACCCAGCCGACGTACACGTGCGTCGGGTCCTGTCCCGGGAAGATCCGTACACCGTAGAAGTACTCGTTGATGAGCCGCAGACAGTCGGCATCGTACACCTCGTTTCCGAAGGACTCCACCTGGGCGTTACCACCGGCCATACCGGCCTTCCGGTCCGGAACCATCGGAGCCTGCTGGCGAAGGTCACTGTTCGAAAGACGCGCACCCGCTTGACCACCGCGCACCTTCAGGTTGCTTTTGCGGGGCTCCGGCTCCGGCGTCCGGCGATCCGCCTTCAGCTTGTCCTTGCTCTGGTCACGCTTCTTACCGAACAACCGGAACGGGCTGCGACCTCGCTTCTTACGCCCATCGGTACCCTCGGCCCCGTCCAGCTCGTTGTCGGAGTACGCATTCAGCTCTCCGTCACTCGTCGCCTCCCCGTTGATCTCGATACCGGGTGGACTAAGCCCTCCCGTGCGGCCTGGATGGCGCGAAGGACGCTGTGGGCCATTCGTCGGGCGCATCATCTCGTCCTGCTCGGCCGCATCCTCCGAGTAGTTCCGGTGCAGTCCCTTGATGTCACTCATCGTGAATCCGCTGCGCATGATGTGATCGAAATGGGCCGGCGCCGCGTGCTCCACTTCCGTCATTAGCCGGTGCTGCCGGATGCGGATCTCCTCCCAGCGGTGCATCTTCTCCGTTTCCGTGATGAACGAACCGGCACACGTGACCGGGAGCGAGAGCCGCAGAAACTCCCAGTTCGCTTTCTCCATCGTCTCGAACGTGTTGTGCGAGATCTTCATGCACGGCGGTGTATCGGCACCGCCCGGGATGCGAGTCACGTCGATCCGACCGTCCGGGACCTCGTCCGTGTTCTCAAAGATTGGCTGATCCTTCGTGTACCAGTGCGTGACCGGGCGTTTCATGTTTCTGTCGAAAAGGAAAGCCGTTAGTCGAAGGAGATTAGAAGCTCGTGGAGGATACTTACACGCAGAACGGTTCGTAGCCTTCCTGTAGACCGCAGGTGGTGAACCACTTGAGCGAGTCCACATCCTGTCCGTACACGACGCGAGCCTTTTGGCCAATCTGTGCGTGGGGCAGGAAGGCGAGCATTAATGAGCGAGACCAGGACCGGCTCCAAGAGTTCTAAGTCCACTTACTCCGATCGTACAGGCTGGCACGAATCCGACACCTTCCGGTGCGTTAACGTCCGCAAACGTCGTTTCGCCGCCCAGCGCGTCCATCAGAAGCTCCCCGTTCAGCGAGAAACCTAAGCGAAGGTCCAACGTGTTACAGAACTCGGTACCAACTTACGGAGGGGGGGACGCTTAAGCTAAGACGTACTATTTACTAGTAAGATTAGTATACTGAAGCTAGGCTAGGCGAGGACTCCAGGGACGTGCTTAGGGGTTAGACACGATGCACCTGCTTGCAAGGATTTGCCAGTGGTCTACGCACTACAGAGTGATGTGAAGCAAAGCGAATCCAATGTTGATGTGTAAAATCAGCGTGTCAGTGTCGGTGAGCCAACTATCGGAACGCAAAGTGCAGGCGAAAGTGGCGGAGAGTGGCTAAATAACGAATTGCTAGTGAACTGCTAGTGGCATGCGGTTTGAACACGGGAACTTGAAGGTGCTGTGCGTTCCCTTGAGATAATGGTGCGAAGATGCGAAGCACCGCAGACTCTTTGGCTCTGTTTCGGGTGTCTGGAATCGGTCCTTTTTTTCGGTGATGGCGTTCGAACGTCCACGATGATAGGTTAACACTACCAGGCTGTTCAATAAGTTTGGAGCTTCAATAACAAACACTCTTCATAAGTATGTGAAGTTCATTTAAATCTGTCACTTCATTAATTGTTTACAAGCCATTTAGTATCGACGTGTTAAAGTATTTTTTACAATGCAAAACATCAAGTATCATGCAGTGATTGATTTTTTTTCATAAGGTTGAAAAATAAATTAAACTTATGAGCGAATGTTGAAAGTTTATAAGAATTTAATAATTTATAAGAAAGTTATAAATATATAGGTAGTAATTGAAGCAATTATAAGAAACAAGATTAACAAAGGAATTAATTAATCAATTAGGGACGTCTTAAATTCTTACAGTAAACAGATGCCGAAAGCCAATTAAAAAGATAAAAAGATGCTTGAAAACGATTCACGTCAAAGATGTACAAAAACAGACAAAACACCTGGCATCGCAGGAAAAATACAGAATATCGTATAGAAAAGTCGTAGAGTGACTGCTAGAAATTTACTAGAAGCACTATGCATCTCGTTGGACGTCGGCTCATCAGAGTGATGGATGAGACTTGATGGTTCGTAACCAAGATCCTGAGTCAAAACAAAAGGCTAAAGAGTGGTGTGAACTTGGTTTTTCGGCTTTGATAAGAGTTCGGGTCCAAAAATTGACCAAGAAGGTGTAAGCATCCGTTTTTTGGGACTGAGGGATCTGGAAAGGACAGTCAGCCCTTCCAGATTCAGTACTCAAAACTCAAAACTTATTGAACAACCCAGTATGTACTCTATGGGCGGGCGTTGGCGCGGTTGGTTAGTAAAACAACAGAAAGACAGCAAAGGCACTAGAGAGAGAGAGGCACTGTTTGATGGTTGCGTATTATGGCGGGTACGGCCGAATGCAGAAATGCAGAAATAGTAAAACGAACAAGCCAAACTGGTAGGTAGTAAGGTTAGTAGTAACGTATGGCAAACAACGCGTTGACCGCAAATGCGGGGGAAACGCTGGAAGCGGAAGTCGATCTATAGCATGTAACAACAACGGGTTCCTTACTGATCGTATGATCCACCAAGTCAAGAAATACACCGACGATATCGCCCGGCATCCACTGTTTGCCGAACGACTCCGTAGCACCGCCGGACACTTTCTCTTCCTGAACCACGAACCCCGAAAGGAACGAGCACGGTCACGGTGTCGATCGATTAGTGACAGTTCGATTTTGTGTGGCCATTCGTTGGCCGGCGAGTGACGAAGGATGTGAAACGCAGGATGTGGATCGAAGATACGGTGGTGTTGTTGTGGTTTGGGAGTAAACACAGTCAGTTACGGGATGAGCACAGAGTGTCGGAATGTGACAGACGGAAGCAGATCGAGAGAAGAGACAGAAAGAAAGAAAGAGAAAGAAAGAAAGAGAGAGAGAGAGAGAGAGAAAGAAGAAGAATTTGTAACATCCGAAAATATTGCTGCTGAGAACGATTTAGCATTTCCAAATACGGGATGACGGATTGCGTAAATGAACGGTACAAGCTGTGCGGTGCTCGTTTTTACTCAATCAGACGCGAGTGGAATACAGATTTGGAGATTCGCAATTTAATGGTAACTTTATCCTTGCGGACTGAACAATGAGTGACAGGTCTTAACACTTGTATAGCACACGCAAGCAACTAGCTCCATCAAAGAAACACAGAGAGAGAGAGAGAGAGACAGAGAAATAGTCACAACGAAAAGGGGGGGTCAACCGACATGTAACATTTACGACAGGATGAGAGGACGCATCGGCCAAGAAGACACAGGATACAGGAACACAACCCTGCCCTTCTGGGCCGGGAAACCGGAGTAGAGTAGCTTCGCAACCAGTAAACGGTCAGGGTCAAGGAGTAACAAGGAACAGCAAAAAACAAAAAAAAAACGGAAAAACAACGTAACAAAAACCGGCGCACACAATGTCCGACCGACCGGGCGGCTTACTCATGCTCTTCTCGCCGACGTTTATGAAGCACCCGATGATGTCACCGATCTTATAGCGCCTGCCAAAGTCTTCGACCGTGTGCAGATGCATCTTGCGTGCCTGAGCGTGCGTGCGTGCGCGGGACAAGAACGAGGTCGGAACCGGCACCAGGGGAAGGAGATGGTGACAAGGCCCAACGAACCGGGGGGGTGGGTACGAGCGAGGGAGAGTGAGAAAGAAACAGAGGTGAGGTCGATACATTAAAGACGGAGCGGGACTCTTAGCCCAAGAACTCCGTCACTCTCGGGGGGGGGGTAACTAGTTTGGAACCTCAGGACCTCCGGCGAGTCTGACCGCCATTTTCTGCCATCGAGCGCGGACTTGTCGTAACGGACTACTTACGTTGTAACCATCGAAGGCCCAGGACGCATCGTCGCTACCGAGCATCGTCCCGGGATTGCAGTCGGCTCGAGCCCAACCGACCTGTGGAAGACATTGGAAGAGACGTTAGTTCCGGAACGAACCGAGCATTCGACTCAGCTTACCCTCATCGGACCGGCGGCGAGCACCTCGAACTCGAAGTACCACTTGCCCGAGCTGACGGCGTACGTCCGCTCGACGCGGTACGTCCGGAAGGCGGCAAACTTCTGGCGCAGAGCTTCCGCAGCCAGCGCCTCGTTCGCTTCGCCGGTCGGTGGGTCCAGATTGTAGCCGTAGATGAGCAGCGTCCGGACGGTTTCCGAAGCCGTGTCCCGGTTCGCCTTCTTGATCGCTTCATCCACCTTCGCGTACGGCACCAGATGTGGGCTGCGCAGATTGTCGGCGTCCTCGTTCAACCCGTACGTCCAGCCTTGCTGGATGCGCTCCTTCGCCCACAGGTTATGCGTGTTCTCCGCCAGCTGATCGACGAGTTCCTCCATCTTGGGAGTCAGGACGGCCGCGCTCAGGTCCAGCGGACCCGGCTTGTAGCCATTGCCCTGCATGTACGGATCATTCGGTAGGCGGATCGGTCGAATGCGAGCCGGTGGCTTGTCGACCGAGATGTAGTAACCAAGCGACAGGATCGTCTTGAGAGTCTGCACGGCCAACTGGCTATCGTAGCGCTTCTCAGCCGCCGGCAACTTCTCGAACGAGGTCAGACACGGGTGGATGCGGTACACATCGTCACGCCGCTCACCCCACGTCCAGCCGGCCTCGATCTTGTTGAGCGCCCACATCTCGTGGATGTTCTCCGCCAGCTTGTCCCGGATCGTCTCGACCGAGGACGGGAGCGTCACGGTCGACGTATCGACCGGCATCGGTACGAACGCCGAATCGTCCTCGACCAACCACGGCCCGGCCAGCACGTTCTTGTGCAGGTTCCCGAAGTAGAAGCACGGATCGAGACTGAGGTTCTGGTGGGGCATAAGGCACTGTACGAGCGGCGAGAAGCCGGGCGGTGGGCTAAACTTCATGCGCCCGTTATCCCCGCCGAACAGGAAGCGACAGCTGAGCTTCGACGAGCAGCTCATCACCGGGAAGAACATCCCGTCCAGATTGAAGTCGGTGAAGCAACCCTGCACCGGCTCCCCGTTGAAGGTGAAGCGGATCACCGGGACGCTCAGATCGAGCGTACACCCGATGACGTCACCCTTCCGGATGAACGGTTCCGTCACGTCGGCCGGCACGACCCGCGTCCGGCGGCCGGCCGACCAGAAATGCATCCCGTCGAACCCGTACGAGAACAGATCGTCCCCGACACCGTTGCCGCCCCACTTCTCGCCCCCGCCCGGGTACGGCACGTAGCCGGCCGTGTTGGCCCAACCGATGCGCAGGTGCGGCGTCATGTGCGTCATCTGCTCGATGTGGTCCATCGTCACCTCGAAGTACCACTTCTGGTAGATGGCGGACCCACTGACGCGGCCCACGAAGATATTCGGCCGAATGCTGGCCACGTGGTCAACGAGGCTCGTCTGCAGGAGCAAGTTCTTGCCCGGCAGCAGAAAGTCACAGATGTTGTTCTGGGACGAGCGGACCGCCACCCCGTTACCGACGCACAGCGAACAGAGCACGTCCAGGACTTTCGGATCGCGGCCGTGTTTCTCCAGCAGCGAGATGATCACCTTGATGTGTTCGTCCCGCATCATGTTCAGCGCTTCCGGTGAGTCAATCAGGACGCAGTGCAACACATCCAGCATTCCGGAACCTTCGCTCGACGCCTGGGAGCCGAGACGTGAGAAGAGCCAGTTCAGGCGGTTCGAGTTGGCAAACTGGGCACAGTTCGTGTGGTTGCCCTTGATGATGGCCGCCAGCAGCTGGTAGAGGTAACCGGAGATCATATCCCAGCTCTGGCCACTCTCGTCACTCGCCAGGAACGATGCCAGGAAGCCCTGCGACGAGATGACGTTGATCTTGTCGATCGCCTCGAGGATCAGATTCAGGACGCCCTCCTCCTGGAACAGGTCCTGCCGGTTGCGGAGTGCCCGCAGTCGGTTCTGCTTCTCCTCGTGCTCCATGTCATCCTCCGGCTGGGCGAAGTAGTTGATCAGATCCTCCAGGCACATCACCATCTCGCCCAGGTTGACCGTCTGCAGGAAGATCGAATGGCGCCGATTCTCCTGGAGCGTTTCAAGGCCACTGCAAGAAGGGGCGAAGATGTCAGATCTCCTGTGGTCCTGTTAGTCTGGACTTGACCTACCTGATGAACTTGGTGAACAGACTGCTGCACTTGCGGATGACACGGGCCGTACGCGACTCTTCCTCCTGCGAGCGCGAAAAGTCCAGCCCATCGTCCATCTTGCCCTCCTCGTGCAGGATCGCTTGCTTCTCCTCGACCTTGCCGACGCCCTTCTTTTTCGTTTCGTAGCTCTTGTAGCTGACCCACAGGCTCGACTCGTAGTGCTGCATGATGACGGTCGAGTCACCGTACTTGATGATCGGTGCACCGATAATCTCCAGGTCCTTATCCTCCAGCACCACCTTCTGGTCGTCCTTCTCGAGACGCAGTACGAACGCCGTCTGCGAGGTGGTCGCCTGATCGCGCGTCATCAGGATCAGCTCGTTGTTATCGTTCACGCCCAGGTACCGGCCGGTCGTCAGGTGGCGGATGCGCATCGGGTGTGACCAGTTGATGAACCCACCGGCCCACTTGGTGCGGGCCAGCTCGAGGCGCCAGAGCGATCGCGCCTGCGACATCACCGAGCCACCTTCGTACACCACGATGCTAGGGAACACCGAAAACGGAGGATCGTTTGAAATAGGTCCATTTAATGGACTGGTAGCGGACTTACTTTTGACCGAGATCTTCGCTCCAGGTGCTGGGGATCGTGAGACACTCGTCGCCACCGTGAAAGAACCGCAGCACGTCACCACCGAACACGTAACCGACGTACTTCATGCGCGAAATACCCGTCCCGTACGGCTGCACGCTCCAGTGCGTCACGTGGAAGCTCGCATTGACGACCGACAGATCGTTCTCCTTCGTCGTGTGCTGCAAAGGGGCAGTAATTGGAGGAGTGTTAGTGGCCTCGACTCGAAGACGCTGCCCGGATGTGGGACCCCTTACCAGATATCGCTCGGTAGCGACAGACACCAGGATGAGATCGTCACCGACGCGAACCTTCTCACCCTCCGAACGCTGCTTACTGGCCGGATGGACCGTCCACCAGCACGCCTCGCCCTGGCTGTGCTCCTGCAGACCCACGTCGAAGGACAGCTTGTCGTTGGAGGACGACGTCGACAGGCAGGCAAGGTACTGCACGAGAAGTGATTAATAACCGTGCGGTCGTGAGAGAGTGCTTGGGGACTATAATTAGCCCGGTGGCGTAATTGAGACTGGCAACAGTTTTGCAAATGACGCTAGCCTTCCCATAGCCTACTGGGACTTGCTCTTTCACGTGCCAACTTCGATAGGGCCGGATGCCGGACTCTACTCACCATGTCGCTGTTGTTGTGACGCAGCAGGATCGCATTGCCGTACAGCAACGTCCGATGTCCGGAACCGGTACCTTTGCCCTAGTGTACAGTGTCAGGGGTTTTCCGTGGGTTCGGTTAAACAAGAGACAGATAGAAAACAGATGATTAGAAAAGGCTTTCCAAAAGTAGCCGGTTCGCCAGACGGCAATCACAGTGAGCATTGGAAGCACAGCACACAGTGACGACACTGCGCGCCAGGTTGTTGAAGTGATTAAAAGGTTTCGGTTGTAGGAGAAGTTTTTTTGTGGCATTTTCGCCCATTCGCGCGTTGTTGGTTAGTTGTTTGGAAAACAATCTCAACGGACTGGCGGCACGCGTCATTCCACTCTTCTATTCTAGGCATTCCACAGGCACACCACGGCAACTGGACACGCTGAGTAGGTGTTAATAGTCATTCGAACGAGCGAGAGGACATGTTGGAGGTGAATATATACAACGGTTGGTTTGGTTTGGTCAGCTTCATGCATTCAGTTCAGCCCCACGTAGTCTCATGCATGTTTCGGAATCTGGCCTATAGTTCTACGTTACGGTTGAAGAGGTTTAATCGATTTTCTCCGCCCATCTCACAGTGTCTTGCGGTGGTACCCGATTTACGGCTTGATGAATATTTATAGCTTCAAGAGTCACAGGAGACGTGCTTTTTCCTCACAGGAGACATCACAAACAGCTCAGAGTTGATCGCAGATTAAGCATGAGGGAACCTTATCGATGCCAGCGCAACAGCGGGCTTGACAGTGGAAAGTCAGCCAAATGCAATAAAATTTCATTCTCGGGGACAAACCATTCTCAAGGCAATGCGAACGGAATCTGTTGTGGCTTTCGGTTGAAGCGCTTCCAACCGAGACCGCCAGATTCCTTATCGTACATTCTGTACATTCTGTTGCGTATGAGTGTGAGGATTTAAAATCATATTACGTTTTTGGGGGTTGTTACATTTTATCGATAAGCTCCGGACTCCGGTTTTCATTCGTTCTCATTCGGTTGGTTGAGGCACGAAATGGAAAGATGAAAAGGATGGAGGATGGGCCAGAATGTGAAGGAGGTTTTCCAGAAAGACATGGTTGTGTTTCAAATCAAAACGTACAAGCATGCACGAAATCATTGAATTAGAAGAAAGTAATTTAGAAACTAAGAAAAGAAAACATAAAGCCAATTACAGATGAATTATGATGGGCTAGAAGAAAAGTAACAGAGTACGAGTGAGAGAGAATGAGAGACAGAGATAAGGAAGTACGAGGACAGAGAACAGTAAAGGGAAGCAGATAGAGATAGGTTGCAGAATTAAGTAATAGAGAGAGAGAGAGGAGCGACATGAAAGGGAGCATGGAACATGAGGCAACCAATATGGGACAACAGTAACAGGCAAGACAACAAGTAGACGCAATAGAAAGAAACACGTCACACTCAGCAAAGGGCACGGTTGTTTTGGTTCAGATACGAAATCGAAATTGGAGCGCAGGATGTAATCTTCACTGCTCTAGAGCATTCGCGGCCGCACTTACAACCGAATCGTTTCCCTGAAAGTAGAATCAAGCCGAGAGAAGAAATGGTTGCTGCATGAGAACGAATGCGATCGGTCGGGGTTGTTTTGCTAAAGGTCGTTCGTTCAACGTCGTCTGCAGGGTTTTGTAATAAAATTGTGTCAAAAACTCGCTTCTGAATGCCCCGGAAGGCAAGGCAAGCGAATTTCATCAAGTCATGGCCCTTTTGGGAAATCGGTACTTTCGGTTCCGGAGGACGCCGCTCGCCAATCCATTAATCTTTGGGAGGTCTGGGTCGTTTGCCGCTATTTTTCGAAGGCCCCAATAAATCATCCAACTTGCCCTTGAGCCTGTCAACATCTCATGGTGGCAATAAAAAAGCAAAAACATACATAAATGGCCACCATCCAGCGAGTGGTTATTGATGGCATCCCGAGGGAGGCCCAACCCACTAACCCAATCCGCGTCAGCTGGAGATGAAAAGCTCTCATTGCCAGTTTAAGGGGATCCCGACACCGAGTGTGCATCGACGATGACGACTATGTAAATTGCGCAAGCTTTATGACTACCTGGGCGCCCATAACACAGCATCGGACGCGGATCAATAGCTGCGTTCTGGAGATGCCATTGTCGGAGGTCGTCGATGAGACTCTCCTCGGCTTCTCTCAGCTCAGCTCACTGCTAATCCGTTGCCGACCTCAAAACAGGGACGTAAAATGAAGGCAATGTGGCACACTCGAGAACAAAAACTAACAAAGGAAAAGACTTGGGAGGGAAAAGCATGAAAACAAGTAACAAAAGTAACTGGGAGCCACGATGTCGCCAGTGTCGCGCTTCGGTCCTGCGCTTCTGTTCTGGGAGTCGCCGAGAAGCCGTCACAGGCGGACATCAGTGGGAGCAAAAAGCAAAAAACCAGAACACTAACCCGAGCCCACGGTAGCACTGTTCTCTGGCTCGGTCTAGGGTCTAGGGGGAGTCGGGTGTAGTGTGTGTCGTAGGTCCTCGAACCGGTTGCGGTTCACTTCGAGTCTTTGTGTGGCCTTCAAAACCCATGCCCCAAAAGAAATTCCCCGACGAGAATATGAGGCTCGTTAGGTCATTGCCGTGGCCCAAAATATCGAACAGGTGGTGTGAATAATGACCTCATCATTTATTTATTATGCGGTGGGGTGCAACAGAAAAAAATAGTATCGGAAGTGTCCCACGGAGTGTCGCGTTCAAGTGCCGTTCAGGTGCAGAAAACGGAAACCGCGCAAGCTAATCGATAGTTTATATGCCAAACTACAACGCTGACTACCACGGGGCGCTGTGAGTTTCACTTTCCACTGGTTTCCATGTTTGCGTGCGTTTGTGTATGTGTGCTTGTGTGCCAGGGAGTTCTACAGTGAGGACTTCTTTTTTTGGGTGTTGTCTAGGCTGTGGGGACCACAAAAAAAACCAGGGTTTGGTGCGGAATCGGTTTGGTGAAAAGTGAACAACAGACCAAAACTCCAAGAACGTTACAGGTAACTACTACGGGTCTCGGTGTATGGGTGGCATTCGGTGAAAGCCAACCCATGTTTACGGACACGTTCACGTGGGCCGTGCCCTCACTTCAGTCGAATTCGTACGGGGCCCCGGGGGTGTACAGGCGCGCTTGGGGTACTTACCGTTTCCGAGCCGGCCGCCGTTACCAACTCCTGCAGCGCACGCACCGAGAGGGCCTGCTCGATCACGAACACGCACTGCGATAGGTCCGGCGGGATGTTCTTGTCTGCGATGTTCTCCAGGAAGCAGTGCCGGTTGCCGAAGCCTTCGGCCGCCAGGCAGACACGCTCCCCGGTCGCCGTACAGGACAGGCACACCATATCTTCCTGTGGAAAGGTGCAAGAAACTATGTTAGCGTTCAGCGTAAAAAGGAAACGAAATGATGCTGTACACATGTTTATCGGCACAACGAAGAGTTCCTTAGGTTTTCCGGCATGATAACGGCACAGTATGTGGGCCATGTGGCCATGTGCATAAACATCATCAAACTCTCGTAGCCCCAACGAGCGACTCTACGGCGGAGCGTTTTCTCTAAAGTGCCTTTTCATTTTTATTACATGCGCCGTATCAGGAAGGAAATGGGCCTATAACATAACATAGGAGCTGTAATTTGATCGATAGTTCAAGGGTTTTTGTACTTTTTAAAGGCCATTATCAAATATTTTTAAAAGATCATTTTTAAGACTATTGGGGATATGGATTGGAATTTGAATGGATTAATGATTCTGAGTAGGTTTTATGTTTTAGCTTGGATTTTACATTGGTTCTTGACATGGACTTGAGTTGCACATTTTCAATTTAAATTAACCTATTCAAATAAACTCAATTTACGTTTCGACGAAGGTCATTGATAAAATCGAAGAATAACTTTATTCCTTAAGCAGAATCCCATTCAGTCGTGTGAAGTTAATTCAAAATTAACCATATGAATAATGGCAAACGCTGTGATTGTACCGAAAAGGGACGGTAATACAAAAAGAGGGTAAAAAGTACTATAATTCGGCCGGCGAGTGCGGAATCCCGAACTCGGCAATGGTGTTGGTATGATTTATGCTCATAAATTATGCAATTACTACCACGGCCGGGCGTCAGCTTCAGGTGTACGCCGCCCGTAGCCGGCTTCATTTGGCATTCCATCATCATTCCGCTGCCGATGAATAAGTAATTATGCGTCGTCGGAAGGGATAATTCTTAAACATTCGGTTCCGGCAGTCGCGGCTTACCGTCAATCAAGGCAGCACGGTAGGCAACAGGCGCTCATTCAAACACTTTTAAGGCATTTCGCGGGCCGATTTATGATCCATTTAAGGTTCGCGTGATTGCGGGCGGCGTGCGACAAGAGCGAAGTAATTGGAACATTCCGACCACGAGAGAATGGGCCCGTTGGGTGGCGAATATCCGCGAATTTGCGCGATTAAAAATTAAGACATTAGAGCCCCCTTTTTAATTTAATTACGGAACATTCCGGCGTGCGTTTTTTGCTAATTAGAAATTGAAAATCGATCGTTCTCAAGATGGGCGTGACACGACACTTACCGTCCGCAGGAATGAAACATCATCCTGCTCGGATCCTCCCTCTGCTTCTGCCATGGTGACGCTCTACTTCCGTGCTATTTTGGCAGCTGGGGAGAAATCCTTCCGGAATCCGGCTGCCACCAGTAGCTGGCGGCAGCTCCACTAACACTAACGCAGACGCGCGCACTCACACAGTCACGCACAAACACAGATATCCGCGTCGGTCTGCCCTTCACTTGTTGTCCTTTCGTCTGGGGTTTCGAAACTTGTATTAAACTTTGCTCGCCACCCTGCTGCGTTCACCGACGGCCATAATCCTTATCCTTGCCGGTACGCCGCCGGGATGCCGGGATGTGCGGTGGCCAAAGTTCCCCTCGCAAAAGAGGCGCAAATCAAACGGAAAAGAAAAACCAAACAAAACTCAAAAGTTCGCGTAAAATGTGGTCAGTTTCGGTTTCGAATCGGTTCGGTCGTAGCAGTAGCGGCACGTCGCGCGCACGTCGTCGTTGCGATGTTCCTGGCGAAAGTGGAAGAAAAAAGGTTAACAAATCTCGGGGAAAAGGATATGCAAAGAGGGTGATAACTTTTTGGCAAGCGAATGGCAGTGAGGGGAACGAAAAGGAACAGTTAAGCAGAAGATGCCAAAAAGTTTCTCTTTTGCAGTTTCCGTCGGTGTGCTGTTGTGGTTCGAATCGCGGATCTGAAAGAAGAAAAACGGAAGAAAGCCATTATTTCACTCGATATTATGTGGGAAATTCTTTCGAAATGCTTAAAAAAGAATATAAACAATGAGCTAGTTTGAAATGGTCGTTAAACACCATTTGCTTGAAGGTGTTATATTCAAATCCAATCACAATCTGTTTATCGCCTTAACAGAGATTCAATTATTACCTTTGCACATTTTAATGTTCGCAATAAAACACAAAATGGAATACCGCAATGCTCATAATCAACATAAAATATTAATACTTATTCTCCAACCCGTTCGGACCGCGTCCTAGGGTCGAAGGAGTCTGTTTGTTTTATTTCCCTGCCCATAACTCACCGGTTGGCCACACGCCGGTTTGGTTTTCGACCCAAAAACCTCAGCCCGAAGCCGAGCCCGAAGCAACAGCTGGCACCGCTTGCTAACGACATTGGGCGTCGGCCTCCGGACTGAAGCATTAGAAATGGGCCGGAGAAATCTTTTTTCCGGCATTAAGAAGAGGCCACCTTCTGCGAAGCGTCGGCGTCGGAGCAACAGTTTTCCCGCCGGCATCCAGGATGTGTGGTGCGGTAGGCCTTTTTCGGGGCCATCCGGTGGCTGAGCACCCTACTTCCGGGCGCAAAAGCGCCTCTTTCCGGCAAAGAAAGGTCAAAGCGGTGATAGAAATACGGTCCCAGATCGACCGAATCGACTGCAAGTTGAACTGCGTCCTTCGTTTTGCAGAAAGTCGGGCCATTTTCGTGTGCCGGTTCGTCGGCACACACCGCACGGTGCTCAGTGGGCCTATAATGTCGGCCATAGACAAGTCCTTTATCGTTGCGATGAAATTGGTGTCTATGAGATGGAGTGACGATGCGAAAGGTTTCCTTACATTAGCTTCCGGGCAACCAGTTCCGGGGGGTTGCTTCGGAGAGCTTTGTTTTAAGTTGTTTTATCTGTTCGTGGCCATTATCGTTTCAGAAGAGAAAGCCTTCCTCGAAATCGGTTTCGTTCGGTATGCGATTACCACGTTCGGGGCAGCCCACCGGCATCCGGGCATAATGTTTGGAAAGTCAAAGACGGGGCAGCTGAAAGCCGCACAGGAGCCCAGAACGATGACGAAACTTGCAGAACGTCACGTACGACAATTTCCAAACAAAACGATTGATTTTAAACGCAAACAACGTGAAGATGTCGGAACGGTACTGTACTGAACATTACCAATAGAACGCTTTTCGAACTTATAACGATTGCTTGAAGCGTAACATGCCTCAGAGCGAGTGGACTGAAGTTTCCTACGGGCACCGCGAAACAACCGAAAGCTACATCGGTTTGAGTTCTGTTTCAGGGCTTTCCGAGAAGAGGGAAACATTTTCCGACTTCCGACAATCATTTCGAGTGAAATAATCTCACTTCAGACGCCCGTTGGTCGTTTGTGAGAACTTGGCCAAGGTTATGGGGGACGCTTTGAACTTGTTTCGATGTAAGATATCGTGTTTTAATACATCACCACATCCGTTTGTCGTATCCTTCGGTTTCCTTTTATGTTTTCGCTTGCCGTGCCAAACGACTATTAGCCAGGGTATGCTATATGCTTGCTGCGCTGCTCGGCGGCTTCAAATTGTGCGGAAAATCTGTATCATCGGTCCGCAGTTAAATGAACTGATTGCCGATAAGTCGGTCGATAGTCCTGAAACTTAAATGAATACCCTATTCCTGAAATGCAATTCCTATTCCTTTTAAATGGTCTATTCAAAAATATGACAAAAAGTATTGCAAATATTACAGACTAATCCCTCTCTGAGTAATACCATAAAGCTTTGGCCCGAAATCTGACGTGTTCCACTTACTTTCGTTTTGTTTCATTTACTTCGCAAGTCGTGCAAATCGCTCATCCTCTCCCTGTGTTGTAAGCAGGACTACGGCAACGGACAAATGTCCTGGCGTATCGATTGTAGCCTCGGGCAAGCATCGCACGTTTCGCTAGGAAAGCGTAGAGATAATGCAAAAAGTTCCTTCAGCGGTTCTCGTCTCAGTGCTTCCTAATCGGATTATCCGGAAAATCGATGCCGAAGGACGATGCAAACAACCCGTCGGAACATTTACCCGTACCATCACCACACTACGCGTTTAACTGCCAGTCGAACTCAGATCATTCCTTTTACGATGCTTTTATGGTTTTGTTGTTACATCAAATTAAAAGGTAATATTTTTGTCCTTTATTTGCGATAGGCAACATAATAACCGATACAGATCCTCTGCTACTGTGGAACTTATTTTTCTACTAAAGTTTGCGGGATAACCGAAAAGGAAAAACTACCCTCATTGGTTTCAACACGTAGCTTTTGTACTTTAACGGATCCTTTCATTTATCATCCAGCTTATCAACAAAAGCATTTATGGTGGTGTGCCAAAAATCAAATCCTTGAAACGAAGCCAAGCCACATCGCCAAACCCGGTTTTCCGATTGACATCTTTTTGCGGTCCATTTGATGTGAGTTTAAGGGCAAATAAAGCACACAAAAAGCCGTGAACAATACTTTGTTTGCAAGCGTCTGATGGTTCGATAAGAAGCATCGTTATTGGTCCTACAAATTATGTTCAATTTGCTTTGATGAAGGATTATTGTAGGGCTTTTTACTGAAATGAGCCAAAAACCTTACAAGAGAAACTTACTCCGACCTTCAACGACGTTTCAGAAACAACTGTCAAAAATGATTAATTACGCTGCGCTTATTACTGAAAAAGGTTGGACATAGGCACAATGTCGGCACCATCAATGAGCCGCTTCGTTTCCTTTCGTTTGCCCGTTCTATGCCCTCGTCACGTAACATACGATAATTGGTTGGAACATAAATCGAGAGAAACATTTTATTTTTCGAACCTGGACTTGACTATTCTTGTGCAAAGAAACTGTAAAAATTAATGAAACATGTTTTGAACACTATTCAACAATTGCTTGAATCGCATTGTGTAGAGGACAATGACTTATTCCACAAAAGTTTGGGGCATTTCCACGCTCCATAAATCAATGTTTCGTCGTACCAATTACCGAGAGTCACGTTGGCGCCTGCATACCCATTTTAATTAATTTGCCCCTTGGGGTGCAAATCGTTATGTTTATTTAAATTTGTAAAATTGTTTTCATTCCGTTCAGAGGGAACCTCCCACTCGGCCACTAAAAATGAAACATTGTACTTGTGAAAACATACGGTACCGACCGAAGATACAATCATCCCTTACTCGGTGGCTCGGTACAATTAATTATTATTCTCCAACACGGAATGGACTGAGACTTTACTTTACCGTTGTAGCACGGGGCAGGTCCTGGGTCCGATCAACACAACACCCGGACTGACTTCTGTAGGAACATTTCACCGGGCCGAGATTGCCGTGGCCTTCAGTAGACCCGCTCGTTTGAGACTTGCCAATACGAACCCTTGCTGGCTGGTTCTCGGTCGAGCAGTTTGCAGGGCATAGGAAAACGTGGTTTGTGGCGCTGGCGCTAGATATCGTGACCGGCGGTATTGGAATTGCTCTATTTACTAGTTGGAGGTCAGGCGTAGTTTTTGCATATTAAACAACACTCTTGCTTTTACTCTGATTTGAAAAACAAAATGGGTCAATCAACGAAGGAAGACGTTATCGTGTCGGTAACGTCGATTTGCTCTTTACAGTCCACCAAAAATATTCATTTTATGGTTTTCTACACAGTTGCATTAATATTCTTACAGTATCGGTTGGCGTGAGGAGACTAGTTCATCGTTCCACGAACTGTTACTGCAGTGACTTTACCATTTAAAAAGATTCATCCAATAACTGAATTGTATTTGATCATCAAATAATGGCTGTAGAATTTTAAGAGGACAGTGTTAAATATTTCATTACTTCTCGCCAGTCATTTGCCCTCCATTACTGAGAGCAAATAAAAGCCGAAGCTCAGAGCAAAAACTAAAAGCCAAGTTCGCGGGAAGTGTGACGGATTGAGGGTCATTTCGGGTATTACTTCATCTGGTTTTTGCTCGTACACTGAACCGTACATTTTCTGGCGAGTCGCCGACAATGCGTGGTTGTGCGGCGATCGTAAAGAAAAAGGTTCAACCTCAAGAGAGTGTCTCTGGTTCACCGGTAAAAATAGCTCATCATCCCATGCTCTGGGGGCCCGGAGCTTGTTGCATACACCCGATTCGGGTTGCGGGATGAGAACTGAGCCGCAATCGCAACTCAACGTGATGAAATGGACTGGTCGTGCTTGTCTGGGACGCGAATAATTTCTCGTATGAATGAGCAGAAGGCAGGTAGTTGCACAATTTCGCCGAAAACAAATAATGAAGGTCCGTTTTATTGGCGCAATTCTTACGGGACGGTCAAACCAGAGAGGTTTGCCAGCAATGATGACACAATGAATGAGTCGTTTTGTGAATGAGCGATCATTTGTAGGCGTTATTTTACTGTGACATTGAATGAGCACCAAATTGGCAAAGAAATAAAAATGGTGCCACTAGTTTTTCGATGAGGTGAGAAGCATGGCTTCGGAACGATACATCGGATGTTGATGCTTTAGTATATTGTTTTGTTTTCCATCCCAAAACATTTACCCGAGTCCGTGCAGCATCCGACGTTTGTGCAGAAAATAAAACTCAAGAACCTTCCGGAATAATTTGTCACTTTCAGTTCATTCAACAGTTTTCGCCTCGTCTTGCGCCTCGAGGAACGTGAAATCGAAAAAGAAAACCAACAAGTGCGGCCCGAGCGACAGGAACACGGTGGTGACAAGAGAAATGATTTGGCTGTCGTAAATAAACCCACCGCTAAGAATAGCGGACCGGGGACGGGATCAACATTTGCGACCATGGGGCACAGCAGTTGTGAAGCAGTAATTGAAAAGAGAGTATGCGGATGGGACAAGTTAACTTTTGCCTTAGTGACAGGTGATTAATGCCAACCTTGAGCAATGCTTAATTGTGTCACATTCAACAGCTTGTCCTTTTTATTGAGATTGTATAAAAGCCTATACGCAACGCGGCTTTTATAAGCCTAGCTTTATGGACTTTGTAGTTTGATAATGCGG
>NC_071285.1:13435302-13457715 GCF_943735745.2 Anopheles bellator | reverse complement strand
GGATGGTAAATACCATATAGGAACATAAAGGAACCGAAATGCTTCGAATTTTGTGATATTGTTGGAGTAATAAGCAATAATTAAAAAATAATAATAAACTCTATCAAAAATGTACTTCCGCAAATCGTTTATCTTTTCGTTGATTCCATCTTAGCTCAAGCGTGCTGGAATCCGTTTGCTTTTGGTGTTCAGAGCCAACTGAGGCTCTCACGTAAGCTTATGTAGCTAATAAAAACCAACAACAGGAAGTTAAATGATACAGCCTAGCAAAGCTGAACAGTCGCCATTGGCTCCATGACCTTTACAATAGAAACCCTTTTCAGATTAAGGCCTCTGATTTTGAATTCGGCATCCCTCTTAGCCAACAATCGGATGGTAGTTTTGAATGCTTCGCCCGCACGAAACAGTCTTCGAATATGAGTTTCCAATCAAACTCTTTAATCCACCATCTTATCTCAATATGCATTAATACAAAGCAAGTTTATTAATGATCATGAATTGTTCTCGCAGCTTTGCTACTGTAGAATGAAAATCCCATTATTGGTATCAAATGGGGCCAAGGACTGCTAAGGAGTGACACTCAGCTTCCATTAAGAGCAATTAAACCCAATGTCCGTCCATCGGAACCAATGTTTTCATTTTATTGTCACACACCGGTAGGGCGAATGCTTTACTGGCCCTCGACGGTACCGTAAGTATCGATCAGCCACCCTTCCAATGAACCCCTTGTGACCTGCGTGTAAAAATAAATACCAAATTACCAAATCTAAAACAGGTGACCGGTGCCACTCAAACAAAAACCAGACCACAGAGGCACTGATCCGATCCAAATCGGGCCGTTACCAGCCGCCGATCAAGAAGCTTAATCTTAATTGAAACTGCGACGCCGTGGAGAGGAGATACTGAAGCTAAACTTAGAGCGACCACGCTGAGCGGTAGGCTACACCTGCATCGCGAAGCGTGGTCTAGCGTCCAATTCGGGCACACGACCAACTTGACGATCACGGTCGAAAGTACCGCCAGGGGGGAAAAGTAAGGAAATGGGTAAATAATACCTACGACGAGAAAGAAACCGGCAAAAGTTCAAGGCAACGGGCGATGCTGCTGCTGTTCAGTCGGTCGTGGTTTTGGAACGACCTTAGGGGAAGTGAAACGAATGGCGGAACGACCGAAGAAACAGAAATAGAAGAAAAAACCGATCCTTCGAAACGACAAAAAAAATCGCACTCATTCCGTCGCACCGCAAGCGTGTCCGTTGGGTGCTCCACATTGGCAATTGCGTAATGGTGGCTGCCAAAATTAAATCCCTCGTACCAACCAGTGATGCGGACTCGTTTGGCTCTTGTTACAGCCAATTGACGCTGTTCGCTGTCGTATGGGCCGCGGAAGCGAAGGTTTGTCGTTTGTCAATTGGCAACATCCGTTGAAGTCTTTCGTACGGGGTGGCTTCCTGGAGCAGTGTGAGTTTTTGATTTGATTCCGTTTGATTTCCTGTTCCGACCTTCTTTCCTGTTCCGAGACACTAAGGAAGCAATAGATATGGTACACTTTCGGTTGCAGCGATCGAAGCGATCGTAGTATAAAAGATAGTGTTGCGAAATATCGGATCACCAGACATTGATTGCAAACGTTACAAGGAAGTCGCGTAAAAATCATCCAGCAATGGCGTTTCAAGTAAGGCGAAGAACATTTTATAAAATCTTAGGCTACAATCTCACACCTATAATGTTTTGCAGTTGGTAACTTTCTTTGCCATCGTGGCCTGTGCTACTGCAACTTACCTTCCGGTAAATCCTGCTTTAGCTTACAGCGACGTACGCTATGGTTACGGCCCAACGGTCGTTCCAGTACCGCAACCGCATTGGCACAATGAATACGATCGGAACTATCAGACCCCGTTAATCGGCAACACAATTGGTGTTCCGCAAGGAACGACGATTCAAAAAACCTTCGTATCGACCCCAACGTACGCTACCAGCCATGTGTCGGAACGAGTCCACGAAGCAATCACACCAGCCTATCCGACGCTGGGCAACAGAATTATTAATCCGCTCGCTCCACTATCGTACAACGTGGGTTATGCCTCACCGATTGCATACGAAGCGAAATATGCTTGGTAACAGAGCAGCAACAAAATAATACCCAATAAAACATTTCGCTAGTGAGCAGTATGGCCATTTCAGATGCTACCGGTCATTTCAAATATATTCCAGTATGTGGCGCTGCCAGACTGACAGCTTGATGCAACCCTGCACACAAGAGGCGCTCAGGCGCTCAGTAAAATTTCGTTCAAGAGCCATTTTGACAATTAATTTCATTAGAAAGAGTGTTGTTCTGTTTGGCTTCGACACGGAGCAGAGAAAATGGTGTTTGGTCGCCGTGAAAAGTGCTTCTGAGCCGGGAAAAGTGTAAAGTGTGTCACCGCGTGAAACTCATGCGTGTTGCTCATTGCGCGAAGGTAGGTAAATGTCCCCGTTTTCGGCTGTTTTTCCTTGTGTGCTCGGTCACAGAAGCTCTGGTGTTCCTCGATGGGTCCGCGACAAGGGATCGCTAGGTCGAGTGCAAATGACTGTAAATAAGTCAATATTGCCCCAGCCAAAGGGTTCCTCCTGCGGTTCTTCCTGCGGTTCCCCGGCACATTATGCTCCGGCTGGCAAGTGGTTCAGGTTCAATTCAGCCCCAATCAGCTGTATAGCAAGATGTCACTCATTGCTTCGTGACGAATGGTGGTCGTGGACGGCTGTTCGAGTTGATGATCCTTCGCAAGCTGGCTGCCGAAAGCTTGGTCTCGTTGTGCACTTTTCAATTCATCCCAACCGGCACACGGTGGCAACGAAGGTGCTGACCGGAAAATAGCTGACCCGGCCAACCGAAAACCGAAAGCGTCGCCATATTGTTTTCAATGTTTGAAGTTTTCTGACACTGCGTTAGTGTGCGTGTGCTCGGTTGAGTCGGCGGCACCAAGTGTATTGCGACCAAGGTGTGCTACAAACCAAGGTGGCTACATCGGGCTCTGTGCCAGGAAATTTGAAATTGGCAACTCAAATTGAATTGTTTTTGGAAATTGTTTGACCCTCTGTAACGTCGAAAAGAAACGGTGTTAATGGTGGCACCAGTGGCTTTCGACAATCCGACAGGTTTTTGTTTTATTAAAACATAACTCAACTTGTCATAGCCTCTGCTCTAGGCTTCTTCGACTCATGTAATCAATCTTATCTATAGTCGCTACGCTCAAATATTTTCACTAATATTTATTAAAATTAGCTTAGTGTTTTCGCGTCCATAAGTCAATAACATTCGTAATAATTTTACCAACTGGCCCTTTAGCTATTTTTACTCGACTTCAACTTCGACAACAAAATGAATCATTGATTCGAATCGCTGAAACAGCTTAGGGGAAGCGCACACAAGCGGCAGAGCGGCGAGGGTACTCTCTCCGACGCTGCTTACAATGGGCCAGAGATTACGGAGAAGCGAGCGTCGTGCGAGGGATGATGATGAAGGACCCCTCCGCATCGCAGGGATAAACCGGGCGCCATCCGTCGCCGTCCGTTCTCCTTTAATGCAGCAGTGTCTGCGTTGCACGCCTCACATGTTCGGCCGTTGTTAACACGAACGAGGATGTTTGACGATGTTGTTCAACATAAATGCAACTAGTGGCGATTGATGTTCTTTTTGCAGTAGGAAGTTGTTCCGTGTGTCTTGGAAAAACCTTTGGACTTCTTCTAGCTAGGATCACAATGTGCATACAGCACACGATGAACGATGAATGAGAAATCAGTTAGGTCACTTATTAGGTCGTTTTAATTGTCTCCCGTTTCGTACTAAAGTAATATTGACAAATATTATATTTTCACATTGTTGAACAATAGAAGTAAAAATAGAATCTTTGAAGGAAATGGAGTGGTTTTTTGGCTTATGAATTTCTCTGCGCTTGTTTTGAGGCTGGAAGCCTAGGTAATTCAAAATCTGCAATTTTGCCCGATAACCAATTTTTTCCAGTTAAGTGTTGAAGGACAATAAAGGGGATAAATGATGCGAAATGAAATCTACTTAAGCAGCACGATTTACTGCTTTTCGTTACTATGTCCCATTTCCCGGAACATTAGCAAACTCTCGTTTCATTGTGGTTGCAAATTTCAGTGGCGAATTGCGCCGAAAATCTAAATAAACTCCTTTTCTCACACTTACGGCTGGTGTATGTGTGCCTGCCTCTTCATGATCCTGTGTGTGTGCGTTTACGAGGGATTGTAGCGCATCTTGCCAGTTCCGATGGGATCCTCGATCGTTCTTCCCTTGGACACGGACCCTTCGTTCGTTGTTTCTTGCGCCCAACCGTGTGCCGGGTGCTGCTGACCGAGAACCTTGGTCTGGCCAATCCCCGGGATACAGATTCTCTCTCGCTGGTGTTCCGAACGGTGTGCGCGGCGTCACATTCTTTCCTACACCGGCTGGAAGGTCCAATGGACCTTCTCTTTGCGATCATCGTCGCCGTCGTCAGTGCTTCTTCCGCCCGTCTTCGGCTTTGTAGCTTCTTTTCTACGCCATCTTTCGCCCGTTCTTTTCTTTTCACTTTTTTATGAGCCAAGAACAAAGCGAAGACGTGCGCACGGAGAAGACAAGAGACATAGTAGGGAGAAAAAAAACATAACCCCGAATCCCGCGTTCTTGCGCCAGCGGCTGGCTACCAACATGACCAGAGTGCGCGCTCCACCTCTCACACCTTGCTCCCGCCACCGTCGCCCTACCGCCGCCCTACCGCCGACATCTCCTGGCCACAGTTTTCATGGATGAAACAGGTTTTCCGATCAACCGAACCACTGCCCAGGCTCCTCTCGCCTTCTTCACCGCGCATTGGTTCTGCGTGGCCGCCGAGAGCCGCCACTATTAAAGGTGCCCCCCTTCCCACCCATGACCTGGCCGGGTTTTTGTGCCACAGAACGTTCCCAACTTGCTCCTTCCCGCATCCCGCGACCATCGTCGCTCCAAAGTGTAAGCTGTTAATCGCCATCGAAGCCGCGCGGCTTTTCGACTTCAGGTGTGACGGTCATTTTTCTGCCAATCCGCAGTGCGGATCCCGCCAGAAAAGAGAAGAATTATCGTTTCAATTCGAACCCCATGGTCCCTCTCGCGTCGCGGGTATCATCCGTCCTCTCTCTAACGTTGACATTTTGGCAGCTGCACGCACCTACCTTTCCGGAGGTCCTCCCGGAGGTGTTGCAGCTTGCGGCTCAAACGCATCTGGTGGAATCGCGCAATATCAAAGGGGATAACCTTCAGTTTGTTACACTTTGGCCGGCTTGCGGAAATTTTATTGTTAATAACCATTTATTTGGGGTGTTTACATCTTTTGCATTTATTTTTACCTTTTAATTCTTTTACATTTTTGATTTCTTATCCATGAAACTAATAAAATTGTTCGACACTTCGATCGACCAGCGTGAGAACGATTTGGCCTTCTCGCTGGTGAGAAGGAGAGAAAAGAAAAGAACGAAAACAAAAGTAACTCTTTCTCCTTCGCACTCGGCTGGGGTGAGCACGGGGCGGAATCCTAGCGAGAAAGAGCGATGATGGTACAATTTTCTTCACCACCACCACCATCATCAGTTTTCTTCGCTCCGATGTGTGCGTGCCGTGAGTAAGCTGAAGGAAATGGGCTGTTGTGTTGGCGAAGCGAAGAAAATTGTCTCACGCTGCACGATTCTCACCAGCTCACCAGCTCTCACCAAATATACACCTTCGATAGTTACAAAAAAACCGGGGGGACTGTTCAGTGGTGGTGTTGGTGAGCATAATCTCGCTCAATCGAAATCATCGATTGCGTGAGTGTTCGATAAATGGGTGTGTTTGTGTAAGTTTGTATGTATTCTATTGGCTCTCTAGCCCGTGTGTCTGAGAGAAACAGTCGCTCACTCTGTCTCACTCTCACGCTCGGGGAAGACCTTTTTTTTGTGGGCCCTGCGTGAAGTGTGATGCGTGACGCGCGCCGTCATTTGGCGTGCACGGATGTAGTTGTGTGAGGTTGTTGGTGGCGCGTTCAATGCTTCTCGCCCGTTCCGCGTTCTCCAAGGTTGCCCGCTCTGCTCGCTTTACGGATCTGCGTTCGCGGGAGAAGGACGGGTGTCGATAGGAAATATATGTTCACCGCGCCGCTGCTACCACAGGAGTAGCCTCCGGCGTTTGTGTTGGTGTGCGAGAGGCTTGTGTAATTGGGAAATGAGGTTGGGTAAAGGAGGACATTCTGGGGATGGGAAATAGGTGAGAGAGGATACACACCGTGCGGATGTGTGCGTTCAGAAAGCGGCCTGCCTCTGGCGAACAGAAAAAGATGGATGCATCGGGGTGCGTTTAGGTGACCCGGTGTGCCATTTTTTATGAAATGATATTGTTTTATGTTTTACAACTCATTTTTTTGTCACTTTGTCGGTGGTTCAGGCAGTGCCATTGGTTGTTTGATGTTTAAAAATTAAAGGGCTGCACGGAGTTTTGTTGAAAACGGATTCATCTCACAGCCGCAATAGAATTACATATTTTCCCATAAATTATTTTTATTTACAATTTGTTAGATGTGAAATCAAAAACAAAGAAACGAAAAGTGTCAAGAGTGATTAGCTTTTGACAGTTAAATGGCGACTATGCTCGTTACGATTAAGGCAATTCAATTGGAATGCAAAGATAAGCGCATTTTCCGTGCTCAAAACAATAAAAAATGCATTCTCTATTCATGACGAAGGCAGTATTTTATTGACGTTGAGCTCGCGATACCCGGCAATAAAACCATCATTAAGGTGTCTATCGGAGTTTTTTTTTTTTTAGCAGAACCGTAAATGTTGTGCCTCATACTTTACAAGGCTAACTCGGGTAAACCCCATTCGCGAGTGAGGCGCGCGAGGTACCTATTTACTAACGTGTGTCGCCGCAGCAGCAGCAGCAGCATGACACTGCCCGGCATGCCTCTTTCCTTGGGAGACGTTTTTATTTTCTTTAGTTTCGCTTTTGCGCTCCTTAACCAGCGGAGCCACGTGCCACCGTGTGAGACGTCATTGTGTGTGCTTGTGTGCGCACGGGTGGAACCGAGAGGTGGCTGCTGACCCTTAGAGTACCCATCCCTTGGCGGGCTTCATCGACCGACCTCAACACGTCAAAACTCTACCCCACAGTTGGGTTGTAGGACGTTGTTGTTAGTCCTGGAGCGAGAAAGAGAGAGAGAAAGAGACAGTGGGTGCTGGCAGGCAGACAGATGGGAACAATATGTAGGCACATACCACAGTCACCGGCATTGTGCGCTCCTATGTATTCGCGCACCTAGTTCCTCGCGATCTCCGATCTATCCCGCGGGTCCTATCAGTCTCGGGAGGTTTCGTTCCGCTCGGCTACAGTGGCACACACGAGCCTGATAACGGGAGCGCAGCCAGTCGGGCGGCTTCAGTGTTGCACACCGTGAACACACATATCGATTGTCCGCAAATGTTTTCATTCCCGGCCACACCAAACCGAGCATTGATTGACTGACGGCCGTCAACGATGCTTTTATGCAACCAAAGCTATTTGCAAGCTTCGTTCGCTTAACGCACGCCACGCGTATTTTTGCTAACCTTAAACATTTTGCCACCACTGTATGTGCTCCGCCTGGGTCTCTGGGCGGTGGAGGAGTTGTTGGCTGTTTGCTTCCGTTTTGTTTTCCGAACACCCGCCCGCGCCCTCAACACCACAACTTCCAGCGCTACCGCTGACCACGAGACGGCACCAACTCCTCCATCGGTCGACCAAGGTCTTTCGAGAGAGAGAGCGCGCACTTGGGGAAGAACACAACATGACAACGCAACGAGCACCACCACCACCACCACCGCTACACCAGCGCAGCAACCCTCCTCCACCGCGCGCGGGGTTGCGTCGATGATCACGACGGCGCTGGTGGCGGGCACAACGCGTTTGCAAAAAGAAGTAAAAGAATGACCCTCGGACGGGTAAAAAAAACTTCGTCACTTCCTTCTTCCACCCACTTCGTGGGGATTGGTGAGGGGCCGGGTGGGAGGGGGCACCACAGACCACAGAGTGTCCGCGCGTGTACTAAGGCACAGAGTCTGGAGGCCATCGTCGTCAATCGCGGTTACGTTTCGGTACCACACTGATAAAAAATGCACAAAATTTGTTTAATTTTTCTGTATTCGAAAAATTCGATTCGATTCGATTGGTTCAATTAACAGATATAAAGTAATTATTTGAAATAGCAAAATAGATGAATTGTTCAAAGTATTTAGTTTATTTTGCTATAATCTAGGTTTAACCGTAATCGGTTCAAGAATTGTACTTCAAATCGTCCATGTCTCATTCGTTCATTAATCGTTTTTCGAATGGTCGCAAATAACGCCCGAATGAATTATGAACGCCATGAACGTGGGAAACAATCCGTATTTATGTTATTTGTCTTTAAAAAATCAATTATCGGCACAGATTACCACCAGCTTTCAGTTCAACGGCGATCTTCATCGTTCGTTCGTATTAAACGTGTGTTTTGTGCAATTTTATTATTTTGTTTTGATGTTATCAATCATATTTCTCTACTTTTTCACTTCGCTTTCGCAATTTTGTCTTTCTTTTACATATTTTTATCTACATTTCTTTAGAAGGTTACGCACAAAACGCGTGTTATCGATGCGTTGTTTTTTTCTCTTTTGTATTATAGAGGCTTTGAGCTATAATGGCATAACATTCGTCTCTTTAAACGATGCGTGCTGATCAAAATGTGACTTATTTTCGAAAGGAAGCACTTATGTCAAATTTATGATTTTATGTTGAGAGAAAAGTCTACGCGCCGCGCACGATGCTCTAGGGGTTTCCGCTGGCTGCGATGCGTTTTTATAGGGCTGCTGCTACCCTGCCGGCCTCACTGCCGGCGCACCCCACCCTAGCGTCGCAGCAGGCTTCGTCGGCTGTGCTACGCTTTTTTTTTCTTCTTTCCTCTTCTATTTATTTCTTCTCCGTTGTTTCCGATTTGGCGGATCGCGCAGCAGTGTAGTAGTAGTATTAGTAGTGGTGGTGGTGTTGGTGACGACCATCGTCGCCCGCTGCAGTGGGGTCGGGGTTCGTCGTGGCACTCGGGATCTGTGTATGCGTGTGTCGGGTGCCTAACGGCAACATACATTTTTTGCTTTCTTTTCGTCGTGTGGCCTATGTTTCCACCGCCGTGCTTCCCACTTCTCCCCGGCAACGGCGCAACCTGTTTTGGCCCCCGTAACATCGACGGTGGTGGCGGCGGCGGCGCTGTGGTGAGGTCGCCTCGCCGTCGTATGTATGAAGGGTGTATTAAATACATCGCGTCCTCGTGAAGCAGAAGAAGAAGATTGGAAGACACAAACACGCACACACGCGCACTCACAAAAGGTAGGCTGAGGACGCGATTTTGTCTCGCTCGCTCTCACTGGCCGCCTCAGCGCTGACTTACCGGAGCATCGGCGAGGACCATCGTTTTGACATATTATTCTTGTTAACATTGTTATCATCATTATCGAGCGAACGTGAGAGGGTGTATGCAGCATTCTAGTGGTTCTTCGTGAGCGCCGGCAAAAACCGAACATACATACATATAAGAACAACACGCTATAAAAAGAAGTAATGAAATAAAAAAGCCATTTGCCTGTATACTCTTGGGGCGACGGAGCAAAAAAAAGGCAAGCTACCGATCGCCGTGAGGTGCTGCTGTTGGTGTGCGGGTGGGCTGTTCTCGAGTCTCGGTTGTGTGCGTAAACGCTGTGCGCTCTCGGGACTGACAGATAAATAAGGCATCGCACATAAACGCACACGTACACCAATCAACAACGGCACACAGCGCGTCACAGGGAGACAGAGAGAGTGAGGAAACAATTCGCCCGTGGCTTGCTTGGCTCTGGTTATTGGTGTTTGTGCACAATGAAAATGCGTGTGCAATGCTGGCTGTGCTTGTGTCGCCGTCGGTTTTATTTTTATTTAGAAAATCTGACGAGTTTTTTCATGGCTCTCCAGACTCCGGCACCGTGAGGGTGAGTAAGAACTATCTATCTCGCTCGCACGCACGTTCGCTCGTTTCTTTCCTGCCCATAGAATCAATGCCGGGATTCTAAGTTCTCGAAACAAGAGAGAATAAAAATGCTGAAAACAAAAGACCGAACGGAGAAAAACGCGACGCGAAGTGTCATCTTGAAGTGGAGCAACAAGCGGGCGCTCGTGCGATGTAAAAGTTGAAAAAGAAAATAGAAAACGGGGTTTCACAGCCGCCCCCGGCGTACGCGGGTGGCGAGGAGAAGAGGGATGCAAAAATGCAGGTGAAATACATTTCGGCTGGGTGAGATGTGGGTGGTGGCGGCGGTGTGGAACAACATACTCTGGAGTAAATAGCCACCAACTATTACCATCCTGCGCGCCACCACACCGTCTCCGAGGGTGAACGTTTTTTGTGGAGTAACAAAAAATCAAGATTAGTCCCATAGCAGTTGGTTGCAACATTGTTGCGTTTTTATTACCTTTTTGCGGCGGTTCGATAACAATCGGCCGACCAAACTCTGAACGCTTTGAGTTTCAAGTGACAGTTGCAGACCAGCAAAACGGGGTTGTAACATCAAAGTATATTCTCGCAGCTCACGAATGTTGCGCGCGCGATATGATTTTCAAACCTCTCATGCTCACGTTATCCTTAGTAACCGTTGGGCGCGTAATCGCTTTGAAAGGAACAACAAATCCCTCTTCCTTTTATGCAAATTCCGGCGAAAAGCGACTAAATCCATGTTTATTTTGACGGTGAACGACAAAACGAAAAGAGGGCGCGAGGGCGAGAGATACAGAGAGGAGACCAAAGGGGAATTCCCCCTCTCGACGAATTATTGATTCATCCTTTCGCGCGTTACTCGGGAAAGAGCAGAAGGATTAGTTCGTGTGGCGGATGATTAATACCCCCAAAATTCACCCCGGGATGGGTACATCAAACGAAAATCAATCACAAAGCACTCCGTTTAGCAGGAAGAAGTCTGTTGTCTGTCACGTGGTGCTCGATTTTGCTATTGGTTGTGGAGGCGCATTCAACAAACGTGATCTGCGCTGAACTTAGGATCGTTGCTGCTGCAAGCGGCACTGCACACGGCATGCACTTTTCCGTTTGGTGTTTTTGTGACACTCTATTGTGCCACGAAATGTGCATGTCAAATAAATAAGCGATGACAAATATTGTTTGTCGCTCGCATACGATTGATGATCGATCGCGACGTCATCAATGATGGATGTGTCTATGGATATTGCAGAACATGGGTTATGTATTTAGTTTTGCAGCATCCATGGTTTTTATGTTTGTTCGATTATTTCCACGCTGCGATTTTTTGTTACAGTATTATTTTTTAATTTCTGATACATTTTTTGTCATTTACTAACAATTGCTTCTTTTTGTAGTTAAAATATTGTGGCTTTCGGCATTTTCTGTTTGTCGCTTTTGATTCTCTTCTTCTTCAAAGGGGCAATTTTTGAGGTGTTGATATTGTTTTTCTAAAACGACGATCCACAGCGAATGCTTTAATGTGTGGACAAAAGAATCGTGTGTCGCATTGTTCGATGATACCTGCACGCATGGGTGGTAGGTGGCAACGGAATTTTCTCGCTTTCCACAACTTTCCACCGCTCAAAACAAAAAAAATCGCACGACGCCGAACCGATCGCCAGCCCAGCGCTAGTCCATACAACGGATACCTTCGTTTGTGTCTTCGAGTGACGTTTCTCTTTTCCTTCGATTTTTCTTGTCACTCTTGGCGTGTGTTTCCACATTTTTCCTGCGCCACACAACAACAGCCTCCTTTGCTGCTTGCCCGTTGATCTCTTTTTTGCCTCGCGAGCACCGCGTTGCTCTCTCTCGTTCTCTCGTGTCTTTTTTCGTTCTCTTCTGCCGTCATTAGCCGGCCTTCGGGTGTGTATGTGTTGTGCTTCTCTTTTTATATATTCATGCTGCGCTGCTGACACCTTCGCCACCGCCACCGCCGCCGGGGGGATGAGCCGGAGATGATGCGTGCATCGGTCACCAACACACTCACGCACTGGTACCCTCAGTCGTCGGAATGCCCTTTGCGCGCATGTGTGCGGTTGGTTGGGCCGCCGCTTCGTTGAATATAGGGAAATGTTTCTTTTCGACCCTTCGCTTCATATGCTCTCTTTTTCACGCGTGATGCTCGCTCTCTTTCTCGTTCACCTTGGTTTATTGTCGCTGCTTTTGTTTCTACGCGTGGCGATGGTTTCCGTATCTTCTACGCTCTCTCTCGCTCTATCTTCACCGATTTCCGCAGGCCATTTACTTTCTAGGACACACCGATCCGGCCTGTGTTCGCCATGGCTGGACACTTGGAAAAATTTTCACATTTTCACTTCCGGAGAGAAGATGGTTTTCGATGGCCACATTGCCTTGGCTCCCGCCGGCTTCACATTGTGCCGGGATTTTCGGCTCATCCCTAACGCGCGCTCTCTCTCTCGCTCTTATGTAGGACATCATCCCTCTCCCGTACATTGTGAGGTTATGTTGGTCGCGGCTCACTTGAGGAGAGCAATAGATTGAAGAATCGAGAGTTGTTGGTGGGTACATAATAACCCTGTTGTCGCCCTCACTTTCTTTTCTCCCCGCGCCCAATGGCTGCGTCATCTGTTAACCTGTATGCATCAGTTTTCGTTATGTATAGTCCGGTCCCTGTGTAGGTATATGACAGTGGAAAAGACGGAAGGAGTGGGCTAAATGGAGCGCGGCGAGCGAGGAGCATCAGTGAAGAGAGCGAGCTAGTGACCGAAAGAGAGAGAGTATTGGGGTTTAGGTGCGTAGCACGAGCGATAATGCGATGTTGGCGTAGGAGTCCGTTGCACAGTGACAATAGCGAGACAGAGAGAGCCGTCGATAGGAATGGGACCATCTTCTGTTGGTGTGCTGCGAGAAACAAGAATGCCGTGAAGAAAACTGGAATAAAATTCGTTCATATTGCGCACACTGTCCATCGAAGCTCCGTGAAGCGTGACGTAGGAAAAGGTGGAAAAAGTGCGTTCTCGCCACTCACTGCTATGATTCACTCTGGCGGCTCTCCCAGTGAACATTTTCTCTCTTCTCACCAAAAAATCCAATCCTTATCCGGTCCTCATTCGGTTCCGAACGGCTGTCTCGAATACCTTCCCCCATATAGCGTTATATGAAAGAATCGCTGTGAGGAGCCGAAAGGTCCATGGAGTGAGGAGCCGTTTAAATTCTCTCACCGAGCGGCCCCCTGTCTCTCACGTGTGTGTTCTCTCGCTTTTTTCGTTTTCTTTCTCCCATATTCCCCCTAACCAAAATGAAACAGTTCGTATTTGGGCGGTACATTTCGATATATTTTCTCTCTCTTTTTTCGCATACACTCTTCACTCTGCACTAGCGGTTCACAATTTGGTGCGTAGCTGCTTTCGGCGCCTTAGAAAAATGCATTGCATCGTATCCTTTGCATCCCATCTGGACATCTGATTGGACATCTGAAACGAGCAAAGCGAAAACATTTCAACATTATTTGGGTGTCACTAAATACTGTCCAATAAACTTACCTGAATTATTTCTATCAGGATCACCCGTGATCGACAGAGAAGCACAAGCACTTGGTACTTTACACTTGGCACTTAGAAAAAACAGAGGCAGAGTTTTCGTCCCGATTCACCAAAACTTAAAGAGAGACTGTCGGACCCTCGGTACTTCGGGAGTTTGCCACGATCTCGCTGTCTCTGTTATTTCTATTCCTTTTTCTTTCTCTCCAACGTTCGTCTTCGACCTGCAAACTCACGGGGATTTGAAAACTCACGGGGATTCCTTCCGTTCTTTCCCCGGCAACCAACGAACGCGTCTCATGCTCACTTCGTACGCTGCGAGATCGCCCTCCCTCGGCCTCGTCGCAGGCAGAGGGGCGTTCGATCTCACTCGTCTCAGCCTTCCTCCGCCGCGTCGCAGGCAGAGGGGCAGCCTCTGGCTCTCAAAATTGTTCACTGGGCTCTCATCATCTCACTGCTGCTGCTCTCCATGCTGTCGTCCTGCGTGTTGTGCGCCCTTCCTTTTCGATGATCAGTTTCAAATGCTGTTCGAGCCGCCAAGATGTGCCACCAGAATTGATAAATAAATTCTTTTTATTTAAGCCGGATCAGAGTAAAAATCAAAGTGAAAAAGCTCGACGAAACATAGTTACAGCCAGTGTTTTGATCCTGTCCCCCCCCCAACAACGAGGTGGTGTCCTCTCTTTGACCGGCGTTTTTTTTTGGTTTTTGTGTTTCGCTGAGAGTCACTGAGCTGCACGCACGCACTGCTCTCTCGCCAAGCGTCGCACTCTTTGATCTCACACCACACGAACACGACCGACTCTCGGGGTGACCGATGGTTGCGCTGGGGATTGAGTGGATCATCTCTCGAAAGTGTGCCCGTGGTGTGCATGTGTGCGTGCGCGGTGTGTGTCCCATCATCGCTTCGACGAACGTTTCCCCGTAACTCTCGCGTTGCGCTGACGGAAACGCTCAGAGCTGTTTCGACGGTCGGAGGTAGCGTTTTTCGAGCGAAGCGAGCGTCAAAAGCAAGCTCCTGCCTGCTGGTCGCGTGTTGTGCGTTGTGGCTGCCGCGGCTCTGTGAGCTTCTCCACCAGTCGTGAATGCCTGGGTTATTATACTTCTATCTGCCGCGATTCGAATCCTGTTCGGTGTGCGTTTTTGTGCCCACGACAAAGTGTTAAAACAATCAACCGGCCGCGAAAAGAAGCTCTTGATTAGTGGCCCACTCGCGGGGGTTTAATCAATGTCTACTGTGTCGTGAACTGAGGCTGCAAAATACAAGGTTGCCTGAGGTTGCGGGTTCTCTCCGCTAGCAACGAGTGTCTGTCGTTGGAAGGTAATTTTTCAATCCAAAATTCACATTACATTTGTTGTGGCCAGCAGAGAATTAGGTCCTCTTTTTCGGCAACTTTTCGACCCCGATTCGATGTGCGTTGCTTGGGAGCGCGATTTGATTTACGCTTACCGTGTAAAGCAGAGAGTGTATGATGTGCACACAGATTTTATCATTTATGTGATTACGTGATGCAAAGTTCTGGTTTAATTGCGCTCCGCCGGATGTCATTAGTTGTGCTCTCGTCGTCGTCGTGCACAAAACCCGGCAGCAGCAGCCGAGCACGGCATTTCACATCCCATCCAATGCACCGACATTATTGTGGCAACGGAGGGCAATACTTTTCCGAAGCAGATCGCCCGCAGAACAGCAAAAGGCCGCAGATCGAGAACCGCACACATACACGCGCGCACACACCACCACCCTTCGCGCATCACCTTGTGCCGTCGGAGAGTTTTGGTTATTATTATTTGGAGTGTGTTTTTCACCGCGAGATTTTTGCCTCACCGTCTCTCGCGCACGGAGGAAGGAGTGAGCGAACGAGCGGTGCCGTGTCGTTGAGTGTGTGCGTGAGATGAGCCACCGCGGACCGCGCTGCTTTCCGTGCCGTGTATACGGATGGATGGATAGCTTTGCGCTTGGTGTGCTGGCGGTGGTGGTAATAATTATCAACAATTAGGTTAGCTCGCACCAACACAAAGGCTCACCATGGTAACAACAGCGGCAATGTTTTGTTGGGAAAGCGGCAGCCGATGATGCGTGCTCGTGTGCGTCTGTGTTGGTGAGCGGCAGGCGAACCCCTGATTTGAGCGATAATCGCGCCTCGCTTATGTAGAATAGGTCGTTCGGTTTGGGATTTTTTTTTCCTTTTTCTTCCTTGGTGGTTCGCTGCTGATGACGTTTGTGTGCTTGGAAACGGCACAGGAAAAGGTATTGATATTTATAGCGTCCGTCAGCGTGTGTTGTTCGCGGTCGCGTCGGCGGGTGCATAGGATTTTCCGAAAAGGAGTTGTGACGGGCGCAGGCAGGCGACGCGCGCGCCCGTCCGTTAGTATTTGGCAAACGATTACTGCGGCGGATCTTCGCTCCCTGGATCACTGGTGGTGGTGCCGAACCGGGTGGGGTTCAATATAATAATAGAAAAACGTTGGCCGGTTGGGAGGAATACAGATCGCGCAATGGCCAATTGTGCCGGCCCCGCTCACTGGCGTGTGCGGGATCGAAAGGAATTCGAAGGAGAAGCATATTCGAGCAGTTATCATTTATTTTTAGACTTGGTGGAATTTTTAGTGGAACACATTGTGCGCGCTCTCTCTCTCTCTCGCTCTCGATGGAACGCTAGAGGGTCAACTTTGGAGTGCATATCTTTCAAAGGAGGTGCCCGCGTTTTTCAGGTTTTGTTTTAAATACTTAAAAGTTAGACAAACACTGGGACCGTACCATCAAGTCAAGGAATGTAGCACAATCCTTATCGCAGTCTTAGATACGCTCGGGGATACCGATAAGAGGAAGGTTGTTTGGCGCCTTAAAACAACTCCCCGATAAGAAGCGGATTCGTGGGGCTTCGTCGTGGCAAATGGGCGCAATACACTTTTTTGAAGACTGTTCAACCGTCCTTCAGCACTAATTTTTTGTTTTCTTATTTCTCCTTCCAGATCCACCCCGCGGGCTGTGGGCAGCCTCTGTGAAACGGTGTTAAAACGCTCTGCGACGGTGGTGTTTTGTACGTTTAGTGTGCATATCTGTGTTTGTGGTCGGTCCTTCTCGCGGTGGTACCAAACCCAAGGGGCCCAAGTCTAAACAACCGAAGATTATCGTGTTTTCTCGGTTGCGTTCCCGTGCGCCGGAGTGTGTGCGTCGGTGTGGTTCTGTGGCGGGCGAATGTTGGTTTGGTTTCCTGTGGCCTCATCGTCATCGGCTTGACGTTTTCCGCTCGATGGGTGCGTGCCTGAAAGATCCTTCCCGATCGGTGTTTGGTGATTGAGCAGAGAGCGGTCATCGGCGAAAAGTGAACGCGGATATCGGAACAGGATCGGTCGAACACATTATCACTTTTATCCATCCCCTTCCGGCCGGCCAACCAGAACACGCGGGGCTCACCTGGACGCGCGATAGCCAGCTGATCGCTAGAAGGCCTCCACGACGGGGCCGAGAGAGGGGTACCTGTTTGCGGTTGTGTGTAGGGCGTTCGTGCGTGTTGTGAATCTAGTGTAGCCGTCTGCCCCCTCGGTGTGTCGTCGACTGTGGCCGTGATCCGCGCTCTGGCCCGCGATCGTTGTGAAACCATCCACCTCAACATAAAACCCCACAGCAGCGGGCGGAACAGCAGGAACAGGGTGTGGTGTTCGTTGCTGGCCTGGCGTAGTAGAACCGAGTCGAAAGAGAGGGAGGAGTTCAGTACGCTCTAGTGATAAATTAACAAAAGTTCACAAACATGTACGCGAAAGGGAAAGGGACAGCGGTGCCGTCAGATGCACAAGCTAGGGAAAAGTAAGTATTGCTTTTAAATGTGTAATGCCTAGTAATTGATGTAGCTGATATTTAAGTTTTTTACATTAATTGGGTCCATTAGGTTTTTGAAGTATGGGGTTTAGTTTATGGACCCCACTGTTTTACGCTCTGCTACTTCGCACAGTTTCAGCGAACAACTTATTTCATTAGTCATTTTGCTGCCAAGTCACTTGTTTCGGTAACGTTTCACTCAAGAGGATTGACAAAATCCTGTTCTCATTCACTAACAGAGAGAAAGAGAGCGCGAGAGGTGGTAGGCTATTTGCAGTAGTGCCGCGATCGCCTCGCGTAACCTTGAACGTCTGGTGGCCGACTTGGCACCACCCCACTTCTTCGGGTGGTCCCTTCACTGGAACAATACGCGTCCGCTTTCTTGCTTCACCAAGGAGATGCTGTGACGGAGCTCTGTGTGTACCATTTATTTCGTCGTGATCGCTGTGCTTGTACACGATCGCATCTGGGCGAATACGCACGTCGCTTGTTTTCGCTGAGCCTATATAATCGACACCCCCGGCGCAACTGCTTGGTGTAACTGCTTCGCCGAACGGAGATTATGTTTCGAAACGCGTGCCAGTGCTCCTCCGGCCTGCATCGTGTTCCAGCCTACGAAAAGAAGCGGGCGAAGAATGGTTGGAAGGCGAAGAACGCGATCGTAAAATGGCTCACGACCAACAACGAGATTAAAAGCGAAGGCGTTGTTTTCTCCTCATCTCTTGCCACTCCAAATCCGCAACGCTTGTCGTCGAGCGTTAAGACGCTTACTCTCGAGGATAAGAAGAATATTCGGCACCGAATTTGTGGACGAAAGACGCTCAACTCTCATCAACGGGCCAGAAAACCATTTTGTGTTCAAGGATTTTTTTATCAGCAAACCCCATGAATCAAGGTGAATTCTACGTTTCTACGGGCAAAGCAGTTGAAATTGAGTAAATGTTCAGCCCTCAATGCTGTTCGGTCAAAGCAGAGTGAACGGCCATTCTCCGTCGATGGAAATGCACCAGTTTCAAAACCATTTTACTATGCCACATTGGGGAGCGAATGGATCGATGGCTTTGAGGGCCGTGCACTGCCTTCTGTTTGAAGTAGTAAATAACGTTTGGGGTTTTACCCCACAGTCCAGGTTGTGGTAAATATACTCCAAATTGGCCAAACGTGGTTGGTGGTGGATGACTTTCAAGCTAGGACGCGCCCATTCGGTGATTTGGATAAATGCCAAAGGAATGTAAAATACCGAGGATCCTCTGCCCCGACTGTGCTGGAATTAGTTCGCCAGCCAATCTTCGTAGCATCAGCAACCATCTCACAGTGATTAGCAATACATTTTTTTTAGCATCGATTCCCGGCCTAGTAACTGAGGTACTTACTGTGTTGCCGTATGACTGTGTAAATCCTAAAAATATCTTTCAATTTTAGATCTTTTTTCCGATCGGTTCTGTACCCTGACTGCCAGCAAAAAGTGATGACGTAGTCACCAAAGTACATGGCTGACAACGTGGACAAGATAGGCGCAATGAGCGATACTCGTGGCGGTGGTGTAGACCCTCAGATTTGATGTCCGCGCCCTGGTGTCTCGCCGTTGGCCACCGTTTCATGGCACGTTGTGTAACGAGACGTGTCCATATGCCTCCAATGAAGGTTTTTCCTTTTCGTAGCTGCAACCGGCCAGCTCACTCACCTATTTCGTTGTAGCAACTGTGCTTCGGGGCTATGTTGCAATTGTTGGCCAACGGGAAAAAGCTGGTAGGGCCAGGAGAGTCGCGCCTGCCGTGCGCTTTTACACACGGCCAGCGCGTTACGCGACTCCCCGTGACCCGTGCGTTCGGTGGTAGTGGTGCGTGGTGACCAACCGCCCTTTTTCGCGCGTGCCTGTAGTGGTGTGTTGTGTGGTGTCTTTGGGCCGAGCGCTTAGAAAGGCGTTTGTTTACATCGCGTTCACTTGACGATGGCAGCGGCGCAGCAGCAGCTATCTGTGCCGCGCCGCGCTATGCGCGCTTGTCACTTGACGGCGACGGCGCCGCCCGTGTCCAGTGAGGGATCACCCCACCCCGGGAACTGCTTGGTTTGAATACTACCTCACCGCACGCCAGTGACTGACGTGATTGCTGCCACCAAACGTAGGTCCTCGGCGGACCAACCCCCGCGGACGCACGATTCGCGTTACCCGCTGCGATTGTTGGCGGCTATTAACACGCTTACCACCAGCAGAGCGCGCGCCAGGCTCACCCGGACGGATGGCGATCGATAAACAAACTTCGATTCCCCAAGTCGTCGTCCTCGTTCGCTGCTCGATGTTTTCGAATGAAGCGTGTAATGTTCGGAATATTCCATCAACCTTGTCGAGGGGGAGCCAAACGGTTTTGACAATTGTGTCCCTACCGAGTCTGTGAATTCTTGGTCAACATTGTGACACGATTCCAGCAAACACAACAATATTGATGGCCAAAGCGGCGGTCCCATTCGAAGCGATAAATGGGGTGGTGAGTCAAGTTTGGAGAGTGATGGAAGCTGCTGGGGCGCCGTGTCAAGTGTTACAAAACACGTGTATCTTACCTTATGTGGCCGCCCACAGTGGTGGGAGATGTGGACGCGTACGCGATCGCGTGTGTTGCGGTCATCACGCGCCGCTATCCAGGACAGTGCCCCCAACCCGTCATATTGCTGCACTCTGCTGCCGCTGCTGTCCTTCTTCTGTGGGGAACCGCACACAGCACATTTGGATCGATCGCCGAATGCGCACGTTTCATCGCAATTGTGCGCTGTTGAACCGTCCCTGGCGAGGCGCGGAATAGACAGCGAGGGACTGTTCGTCAAAATGTTAGCTTTCCCTTCTCTCTTGACGATATGACGTGTCACAATCGACGACCCAATACCTCGTCCAGGGAAGGCGCGCACTCTCTTGTGCTGTAACTCGAGACCTTTCCTGGTAGCATTTTTTGACAACCGTGCGTTATGTGCGACCTGCAATCGAAGTCCTGGTTATGAGCCACACGAAAAAGAGTACCACCACCGGTTTGGGGGTAGGTAACCCTCGCCAAAGAACTCACCTTTAGGTCGACAGCCCATAAAAAAGGGAACCATACACCACCACCATAAATAAGGTTCAGTAAGTTTGGGTGAATGTCACTCATTTTTCTGCGAAAGAAGCAGCAGCCCAGTGGTGGGTGAGTGACTTGGTGGAGAGATACATAAATTATGCTGTAACTATCTCTCCGCCCGAGGTCTTCACTCTATGTATCTTTGTGTGTCTTGTGGAGCCCGTGTCGTGATTTCAGGCAGCAGCAAGCAGACGACCGAAGTTACGCTCTTTGCCCACGATTGTTTTATGTACATAATACAGGGCTTTCTTCCGCGCTCTCGTTTACGCGCTGCCGGCGAGGGAGGGCGGTGTTGTCCTGCGGTGTCACTAGGTATACGAATGGGGGGAGTCCATGTACCTAGCGCGATCGAAGGTGGTACATACGGAGCGTGCTGGTGCTCGCCACAGTCTGGAAAATCGGCCCCCCCGGCGGAAAGGATACCCGGCCCGGCTTGGTCGGTGGTGTGCTCGGCTAGAAAAACTATCGACAGCGGGAATTTGGTAAAATATACGACCGAGCGTTATGGGGGTTTCCGGTGGCACGCGATGATGGTACCCATTCAGCGGCAGCAGCTATCTGGTTCTACTTTTGCCCGCTCGTTCTCTGCCCGACACTGAAAAAAATCCATACTTTGTCTTGTGTCTCTCATTGTGCGTGGTGTGGCGCTGATGCTACGTCCAGAATGTGGCGGGATGGTACATGGCAGCCTCTTTTCTTCTTCTAGTCAGCTTTAAAGTCGGAATCCCACTGTAAAATTTACATTGTCGATCGCATTAAAGAGGTCCTTTTTGCTACTCATTCGGAAGAATTCTCTGACGTCGATGATGATGATGGTGGCCCGCAGCCGAATAAAACGGCGCACATTGGTGAGTGGCACCAAGAGTGGTAGAGTTTATTGTTTCAAACCTCGATGGCGGATGAAGGATCGAAGTTGCTTTAGTCTTTAGACGTTTCTGGCTTTTGGAGATTCATCTTCGGGACTATTGTAAATTTTTAATATCAATTTGATAAAAAATTTAAAACTGTCCAAACATTCTTTGGACAGTTTTAAAATTTTATCAGCATTTGCAAACATGCAATGAATGTTTTGTGCTTTTTGAGGTTTCTTTTACAGGCTTTAAGTTTTTTATCATTGTTATATATTTTATTTTCAAGAAGTAAATCGATTCTGATCGCTTTATGTAATGGAGCCGCCTGGTTGCCCGTGATGGTCATAGCGAAAGAATTAAACGTTTCATGCAAATTTTTGCAATATTCGCAAGTCAAATTGTATTCGAATTCAAAGTGTACGTTCATTGTTCAAACCGCTTGAACTAAAATTCTGTTTAAATTCGAGATAAAAAATGTCATACACACTGATAAATAAATCATGCGAATGCATTCTGATCCACACGTGAGAATAATAAACCGAACGAAAATGAATTTCCCATTGACATAATTTGCCTTCAAAATATTATCAGTGCAGATCTGCGTAAAGTTTGAATAAGTTTCTTTCGACTCTTTAACTCTTCGTCTTTTTAACTTTTCGTCTTTAACCACCGTCGCGCAGATCTCTACCGGATCTCTGTGGCATACCCAAACAATACTCTACGACCCAATGGAGTTTTTCTTATCACCCACTAGGGCCCGGTGGTGTTGTCGGTCGCTGTAGACTAACAGAAAAAACAAATGAGTCACAATGCAATACAAGGCAACCAGACAAAAGTCGCGATATTGACGTGTGACGCTCGAGAACGGTTGTTTGGGAAGTACACGGAGCGCGTGATCGAGTCGGACTCATGTGACGCGAAAGTGTTACGGTGTGCTTAATATCTACCACGCTTTCTTGGCCTTATCAGGATCGGCGTGGCATGTGCGCGAGTGATAAGCGGCCACACCAGGAACCTCTCGAGTCCGCGGGATGTCCCCGATCGTAACGGAGTAGTGTACCTTTGGCGTAAACATTAT
>NC_071285.1:13420302-13430302 GCF_943735745.2 Anopheles bellator | reverse complement strand
AAGAGCTCGAGTCAAAAAAATGCCCAGCAATCTCTTAATATTTTGCCGCTTGTTGGATCACAAAACATGGAAACTGCTGTAATCGATTATAACCGTCCAAAACCCATGTGCCAATCGATCTACGGTGCTCAGCGTGTCGTTGCCATTGTGCAGAAAGAATAAATGGGACTTTCGCGTATCTGTGCCAGTGGAGAAGAGAAGCAGCGCATCCATAACATATACTACGTTCAGTCAAACATAAAATTGATCAGTACGCCAGGGAAATCGTATTCCACGATCGCGCACACCACGATCGTGGTGGGTGCGTTGTTCCTAAGGGACAGCCATCAACCGCCGTACAAACACAGACACACACATCATCATACAAATGCCCGCAAGCGCCCTTCCCTCTGTAAACTGCCGTTTTCCTTTCGGTTTTCATGTTGTGCTTGTGAACACTTCTCTAAACTTCTATGCTTTTTGGTATGATGTTTTATCGTTAATCGTTCCTTACTGTGCCAGTGTTTGTTGAATGTGTTGTTGTATGAATGATGTACAAATGTCTTTCTCTTTTTCTCTCCCTCTATCTCTCTCTCTCTCTCTAGTCGTTTCTAATGCGTCTTCGCCAATGTGCCTCTATGTTTATGTTGTGTCTATTTGATTCGACTGGAAATGGACACAAACTCGGAGGAGGGCGAAGATCGTAAAATGCTATACAGAGAATAGTGCCATTCCGACAAAGTCGTTTGCCTGTTTGTAAATGTTACTTTAATTTGACGTTTTCATTATTTCATTCGCGAAATGCCGTCTTCGTTCCACCATTCTTTCTCTGCCACATGTTTCCTATCTCTCTAAGTTTCCATGTTTTGTGTCATGCCATTTTATTGTCCGTAATTCGTGTGTTCTAACCACTCTGCTGGGTTCTGCTCATCCATGTAACATGCTCATTGTTTTATGTGCAATCCGTGTGCTGTGTTTACACATCCTGCCGTGGAAGTGTGACAAACATATTCGTCGGAAAACAACCGATTGCCGTCGGGGAAATCAACCAATATGTTGGGAGTTGGGAGTTGGGTTTAACACACAACACACACACGCCCTCTCATGTTCACTTCATTACCGTTTACGTATTGTTTCATTACAAACCCCGAATCATGTTTATCCGGTTCTTCAGGGACAGTTCTGGGAATGGGCAAAGCCGTCATATTTTTATTTCATTTTACATTTTCGTGTTTGCATAATAATTATTGCCACGTTTTTAGTAGTGCATTAATCGATAAAAATTATCACTTTGGCAGTTTCATTCATGCAATGATCAATGTATTTTACAAGAGCAAGTGTTGGCCATACTGTTTTTGACTTAGTGTCGATAAACGATTGATCCCTATAGACTGTCGCCCTACTAAAAAAGGAACTGAAGTGAAGTCTGTGATTTCAAAAGAATTGGGATACATGTTTATGTCAGGTTACTACAACATACATTGTTCAAATGTCATTTAATGTTTAATCCTTGTTTTGGTTAACTCTCTATCCTGTGATTTTTAAGCTACTTAACATTGATTCGAGAATTTGCTTTCATTCTTGCAGCCTTTCATGGGTGGGCCTCGATATCCTCCTGGGCCTCGGCCAGGGGTACGAATGCCACAAGGAATTGGAAACGATTTCAATGGTGTAAGTATTCGCATCGTGCTCGTCGCTGCACTGATCGTCTCCTGTCAGTGATCCTGATGTTAATCGTTCGCCTTCCATTTTAGCCGCCTGGACAACCCATGATGCCAAATAGTATGGATCCGACGCGGCAAGGTAAGATCATTCGCCCACGTTGCTACTTAGTTTCACGATCACCATTAAACCATTGCTCCAGCCGATAACAAAGCGAATTTAGATACACCGCGAAGCGTCTCTAGATTTACTTCCCTACTCTCCCCTTCTCTTCAAATCGTGCTATCTCTTTTTTTCATGAATTTTCCAAATTAAAAAAAAACAATAACAAAAACCTAATCACACACCACCGATTCGCGGTATGAGCTGATTAACGGCAGCACATATCGGAGAACGGGGACGCCTCGGAATACTCACTAGGCAACCCATGCAGAATATTGTTTGGCATTCTCGTAGTACAATCTGTAACGGTTTCGTTTCGTTTTTCCTTTACTCGTGTAACAAGAAGTTCACCGGCCTTTTTGCGCTTGCAAACATTTTCCGTTTGCTCTCTGTTCCACCACCAATCGTCGCCACCTTGCCCCTATGATTTGGTTTTTGGCTATCTACATAGTTATCTTCTTCGTTCATATGTTGTTAGTCATGGATTGGTTTTCGGTTTAGAGTTTTTCCTCCCTTCAACCTGTTTGGTTTGTTGCATTTTTATTCCCCAATGTTGCGATACTTTTCTGTTGCCACCTTCCGATTCCAAACGTTTTGTGCGGTTGGTTGTTGGAAGCGCGCTTCGGTTTGATATTCCCTGTTTTATTGTTTTTGACACAATGTGTACTGGTATTTCCGAACCGAGCTTCTGTCTTTTTGTTTTAGAAAATAATTTTCCTACCAGATCAGGTCAGATGATCATGTTCTGTAAGAAGGCAGTGACAATCAAAGTTTGAGTTCAACTTGTTTTAACCACTTTCAGTATTGAATGGAAATACTTTTATGAGCTAAACTATCGTTGATCGTTTCTTTTGAATGTTCTAGCTTTTTCCTCGGGAACTTTCCAAGTGGGTTTAAAAGAGAATCTTCGCTTTAAGTTTGGCTTTTATTTCGTTTCTAATGAATGTGAATTAAGAACTATTCTCTCACATCGAAATGTGTCGCAACTGGGGTGGCAGTGCTACCCGCCGTTCCAGCAAAATAATACCGTAAGGGCGAAAATAAATTTGAATTCGGTTTAACCCTTGAACCCTGGCCAGCGCAACAGAAATAGTATGCAGTTTATGCAGTGGAAAAAGAGCCAACACAATCGCGAGAGACAATCGTTTGTCAGTGCAGTAATAAAATCGAATCAATGTTTTCTTTTGTTCTTTGTTCTCTGTTCAGGTGAAGCTGGAGACTTTGTAGCATGGCAAGGTAGGCAATTTATGTCGCGCTTGTCTGCTACTTAAAATCACTTTTTTGTTTTTAGTTCATTTTCCCTGTTTACTTTCTTTACTTTCATCCTTTCGTCTACCTATTACTTTCATCTTTCTCTTCTTTCTTCCCTTGGTCTGTTTTGCTGTTTTCCCATTCCTCTTCTTCACACTGTCATTTTATGCTCATCACTATATCATTCTGCTATCACGCTTTTCGGTTTTATTTTACAAATTATTACTATATATGTGGTCAACTACTTATCGAACTTGACTTCGCACTTTGTTGGTCGATTTGTGCGATAGTGTGTTAAGTGTTTGGATTGGAAGCCCTCAAAAATAGTTCAGTGTTCTCGACTCTATTTGATTTCTATGACATTTTCAAAATTCATTGACGCTAGGATGTTTTCCCATCGCTAATGGGGTTTCTGAAACAGTAAATTTACTCCTTTGGTGAATCATTATGATTTCCTTTTGTTTAATTCAATGATTTGTATCCTTCGAATTATGCTGTTAAGTATACTTTAGCTGCTTCGACTAACCCATTTCTAATGCACAGATATCCATTTCATGTTGTCACGATGCTTTGCTAGTTTTCTTATAACTATGATTTATTTGTTTTACTATCAATTTTCCATATACATTGTAAAGTGAATGACAGACCCTTAAACTGTGTGCGAAGAAAGAAAGAATGGAAACTTAACATTTGTTTTCTTCAGTTGTTCATAATACCGTTTGCACATAATTTTTCACATTCTTATATTTCTGTTGAATTGGAGAACAAAATTCAAATGAAAAATTTGCTGATTCGGTTTTTGGAGAGTTGTGTCCGTGCTCGGGGCAACACTCTCTGCCAGCTCCTTTCAACGGATTGGTTTTATTTCGGAAAGTGTGTAGAGGATGCACGAATTATTGGGTGCACGGTTTCTTTCTTTAGTTACCTTCTACGAATGTCGTACCCTTTTTGGATGAAACGGTTCTGTTCTTACGATTTCATTGCATTTATCGATTCTTTTTCTGTGATGGGGGAATATCAAAAGGCTATGATGTTGAAAGGACAAGCGTGTGTATTCGGTCTTGACGTTCAATGTGCTAAATTTCGCCAAAATTTGGATCCAAAATCAATTACACTTTTGGCAACGGGGTGCAAGACTCTGCTACCATTTCCCCATCATTTTTGGTTGTTGTTACATTGACTGCCAATTTCCTACCGTCGTCCACCGTATGTACATTCGGTTCAGTTTCGTCTCTCTACTGTCCATTTGCGAACGTTTACTATTCAGTTGCTCTAATACTTTCTGCTTGGTTGCACTAGCTGTTTTGGTTGTTGTTCTACTTACGTTTCCGGTTTATTTAGGTTTATTCGTGCTTAATGCAAAACCATCGCCTGCATACAGAATAATGAGTGCGCTAATGGGATGTTTGTTTCTTTCTCTTCTCCCTCTTTCATTTCCGTTCCTTGCCACATCATCCATCGATAATCCTTAAATCCTTATCAAATCGCTTAACATAATACTTAACGCGTGCGTGTCATTGCCTTCATCAATATGCAATCCTCATCTCCTTTGGCTCTGCGTGCTGCGTCTTGACCGATGTCTTCGGTTTATGTTGCAATCACTCGATCGATCATTTGTTGCACAATGTTGTAAACATAAACTTCAACATTCCATGCTCACCATCGCACATAATATTCTAACGCATACCTACTTACCCGTTCGATGATGATGTGGGATATAATGGTGTATCCTATCGGGTTTTATCGAACTTCGATTTTTGTCTGTAAATATTTGTCCGTTTGTGTTGATACACCGTGCAATCGTTTGTGATTTTGATAAACATTCCTGTCTCCTCGCTCCCATACATGTCCTGAAATATCATTATCTCAACCCTCCGTTTCCTTCGTCCTTGACTAACATCATTGTATAATCCATGCGAATGAAACAACAACACTACAACTGTTCAGGCCCTCCAGGTATGGGTCCGATGAATCCTAGAATGAATCCACCTCGCGGTCCTGGCATGGGTCCGATGGGAGCCGGTACGTACGGTCCTGGAATGCGTGGCCCCCCGCCAAACAGCAGCTTAGGTCCGGGCGGTATGCCACCGATGGGCATGGCTGGTGGGCGACCACAGTGGCAACCGAATACATCATCGGTAAGTAACGTACGAAACGCTATGCTGTATAGAACATGACAATAACATAGCACTACATTTTGCACATTTTAGCCGATGAACTATTCGTCGTCATCGCCGGGTAACTATGGAGGACCTCCAGGGCCGAGTGGTCCTCCGGGTCCAGGAACACCTATCATGCCATCACCTCAAGATTCTTCAAACTCCGGTGGCGAAAATATGTACACACCAATGAAACCTGTAAGTCAAAGCTTGTTGGTCCTTGGCGATGTTTGGCGAACGGGGTCACCTATACTCGGTTCCCGTATGGTTCAATCGTTGTAGGAATTCCCAATGGTCGGTGGTGCGGACGGCAGTGGTCCAATGGGTGGTCCCATGGGCCCGAACACGATGGGTGGTCCGGTACTTAATAACGATGGTCTAGACGGCATGAAGAACAGTCCCGCGAATGGTCCCGGCACGCCCCGAGAAGATTCCGGCAGTGGTATGGGCGACTACAATCTGGGCGGTTTCGGTGGACCGGGAGAGAACGTAAGTTTCGACAACTTTTAAGAGCAAATAAACTCCCCTCCAGTTTAACCAATCGGAAAAATGACAGCATAAAAGGAAACAAAAGAAAACAAAAAACAAGAACTAGGACTAGCTTAACTCTTTCGGAACGTATGCTGAAAACTGTCCGCACCAAACCTACCTTTTCAAGCTAAACAAGACTTGACTGTGTTCCTATACTTAAAACGATTAAAAATGATGATGGTGCACGCGACCGAGTTGGTTATGAACGAGATGTACCTTGCCTCAGTTACTTCAACGGGGCACGTTCAGTGGTGTGGTTGATGACGTGGGAAAAGCTGTGCCCATTACAAACATTAGATGAGAGATTTAAATGGAATGTAACAAAAAACCCTAGTTCGAAGAAAGCTTTAGAAAAAAATGTTTCATGACCAGAAGAGTGTAAAGTAAAGTGTGGCCGTATCGTGGCACAACAATCTTTAAAAAACACATTGGCTATTATTTATTCTACTTCCTAGCGACTGCAATGTGCCAGTTGCTGGCAAGTTTTAAAGATTAAGAGTAAGCGATCATCGTTTGGCTCTCTCGTTTAATGTTTGCTTCCGTGCGTCCAGCTTTTTCCATGTGGAGCATTCAAAACAGAATATTTAACTAATCTCCATTCGATAACAACACTACTCGATCGTTACTACATTCTATTTGTTTTATTATTTTATTATTTTTAACAATCACTTCACATATTTTTTCAAATGAGTTCCGAATTTGTTCAATGTCACACCAACCTCCCCTTTTACATTTACCACCAGTATGGTTAACAAAACGAAAAACAAAACAGAAACTTCAACTTTCGAGCTAAAATATTGGTACTCAATTTGTGTAAATATAATACGGCGGTCTCTTTATAATATTTGGTTTTTAAATTCTCTTCGGTGTAATTTTTGCGGAAACGAATTAACTTCTCCATAAATTGCACACACTGTTCAACGTTTTGGTTTTTGGTATTCTCTGTCCACTGGGTGCTGCCCCCCCACACTGTGAGGCAAAGTGTAAGCCTACAGTGAAAGAAAACAAGAAAACGGTAAAATATGCATTAACTGCTAAATAGGTTTACAGAGAGAGAAAGAGAAAACACCGAGCAACTCAAATGAATCTGCTTTCGGAAACCAATCAGTTTTGGGGTGTCCACTGTTAGATCGAACATTTTGTTTTCCATATATAAATGGGGTTGATCATAAACTATCTCTTTTGTATTCTTCTCTACTGAAACTGTTACGTTAAATATGAATTGATTAGACTGTATTGAATAGCGCATAAAATAATGTACAACGAATTGTTAATAATCAGAGTATAAAGTAAACAGAAGAAAACAAAAACAACTGGTGGAACGAAAGCAGTGTATGTCTCCTGACGCCGCCCCATACACGTTAGTGAATTGTAAATAGTGCGGAATCGTTCGATTTAAGTCTATAAATGCTCAAGGAAGATTGTCTTTAAATTTTGTAAAATGAAAATCTCCTTCTCTTCTCTTTATTGTTTTTTTCTGCATCATTTTTGTTACACTTACATTGTACTTATCATTTTTGACTGCACTTTTTAACCGCCAGAAAGTGTTTCACCACACTACGACGGGTGTTTGCGTCTCCTTGTTACTTTAGTTACATTTTTCCCTTTGCCGGGGGATCAGCTATCGGTCCTTTCGAAGTGATCAATCGATGATACATCCCGGGAAGGACCATTTTTTTGCACTCTAGCCCCGCCAGCCAGTTTGTCTCATTGAAAAACGGTTTCGATGTAAGGAGGAGGGAAGAAAGTTTATCTGAAGGCAAAAAACAGTGAAATGAAACAGCACGACCACCACCACCCACCCCATTAACCCTACAGCTAAAACCCTGATAGCGTGTAAAACAGCGCACGTCACACCGAGTGAGTGCCGAGAAAGAATTTGTGGACTTGTGTTTCACCAGCACAACACAACACCACACAACACGACGAGAATGAGAGAGAGAATTTTCACCAAAAGCGCATTTTGTGTGTGACACACAAAACAACGATCAAACAAAATGTGTAGAGAAGTGGAAGGACAAAAAATTAATAAAGAGAAAGAGAACGATGTTTTCATTCGCCATTCGTTGAGCATGGTTAAGCAAATCAAAAGCAAAAACCACCCCAAACACACCCAGAGTCAGAGAGAAAGAGAGAGAACGAGGGAGCATGAGTGAGAGACATCTAAAGTTGAAGCAGTACAAGAAAGTCATCTTCTGTTTAGTTCTGTGTCGAGTGGTAGGTGTAGATTGGATGCAAAAGAAGCACACGACTGCTACCACCGGGAATCGGTCCGGGAATGAAGAAAAAAATGTGTACCGGAGACGGCTGTTTGTGTCCGATTTAGGCTTAAAACTCGCTTTTGATGAGGTAGAATATAATTCTAGGAGCTACTACACTCACCCACACACATCGTTGACAATGTAAGTTTAGCTAGTAAAACAAGGCAACGCGCGGCACAGAAGTGAGGGCGTTCTTGGGACGGGGAGGGTTATCGGTACCTTTTCAAAATAAATCAGATATCTTCATGCATTTGTAAACCACTTCCTGAACACCAATGTGCTTTCCATTGTACCCGTGTGACCACGTGAGTTGAGAATGCACCGAACAGAAGGTCTCGACACTGCCGGTTCGCGCTGACCTCTGCCCGTTGGCTGATGCTGTTGCCGTGCCGCACCTCGACCAGAAGGTTCTACGCCTCGCGCGAGAGGACACTGTGTGCTCTGCTGCAAGCGAGAGCAAACTAAACTCACTAAACAATAAGAGTGGACAGGTGAAGTGAATTTCTTACTCCCCCTATTTGGAGGCATCATCCCCTGCGCGCGAGACTGTCCGGTGTTCGATCCGGAGCTGTTCCACTTCTTTTTCGGGTGTGGTGGTATTATTTTTGTTGTGTAGGAAGTTGTGTGTTAGCAAAAGTCTGTAAATGTTGAATTGACAACCAATTATTAGCCCTAATCTTCTGACACTCTTCTCCTGCAAACGTGTTGGTCACATCACTCACTTTAGAGCCACCAAAATCAAAAAGTCAAAACAAAATACATTGTATTAAACCAAAGTGCTTTCTCAAGTATGATCTTGGAAGAAAATTCTCTTTCTCACTCTCGTCCGGTAGTAGTGTACACACTCTTTGGCTGTAGTTGATGATCTTTGGTCGTGCCTATATATGATTGTAATTATGAATACAAATATGTACACACACACATAGCAGTGGTATGTTTAGTCTAATGAACTATGTATAAAATCCCAACGAAACCAGAGTTCTGTAAGGGAGAAAAGTATCCTAAGTAGTGCGATGAAACAAAGGCTGGGCGTTGCTTATTTATCTCGTGTCTCACGAATGGAGATGCTTCATTGTTCCATTGTGTATAGTGCGTTACATGTTTTTATTATTTTTATCATTTTTTAACATTAAGTTGATGTTTATTTTATTTTGGAGACCAAACACCCAGTTCTTTGCTTTCGACATTGGTCACTTGCGAATGGGTTTGTCCTTTGTGCAGCTCTCGTTTGTGCGTTTTTTACTGTTGACGAAGCAAAAGATGATTTGTCCACCTTTTCGTTTTTGCTCTGTTACTCCCGTTTTGTGTAATGTGTTCCGTTGTTTTTAATCTCCCCGGATATGATCGATGTTTTAAGCGCAAGTAACTTTTTTGTGTGTTCCACTTGTAAACGAGAGAGAAGTGTTTAACAACAGCCCTCTGTAACCAATTCGAGCACCAATAAGTAGTAACACACCGCCCCCTAAATGCACACAAAAACATTCACCACCACATTTCCCGTACTGTTTCTCGTCTAACCCTTCTTCCATCGCCGCCCGTAACAGAATCCTGTCGATTTTTCACAACCAATAACTGACACCAAACTCCAAATTGGCTATGTATTGTTTTTACAGGACCAGACAGAGTCGGCAGCTATACTGAAAATAAAGGAAAGCATGCAGGAAGAGGCGAAGCGTTTTGAGAAAGATTCCGATCAGCCTGATTACTATATGCAATAACATCCTCCTTCTACCGCTACTACAGCCGCTACACTAGTACTTCTTCTACTACTTCTGTTATCGAACCTAGTACTGATATCGTAAAGCCAATCTATATTAGTACTTTTACCATTACCACTACCACTACCACCACTATTTACTACTACTACCAACAACAACACCGCCACAAACAACAACAGCACCACGAACAGCAACACCATTGCAGACGGCAGCGCAGCACGCCACCCCCTCACTGCCGGTGGTCGTGTGTCCCACCATCCATCGTCATTGTTGTTGT
>NC_071285.1:13323170-13420202 GCF_943735745.2 Anopheles bellator | reverse complement strand
GGTGCATCTTCTTCAGAGTAGAGCGTGAAACAAACGACAACAACAATACACTACTGTTGCTGCCGGGGGTTAATCGTTGTTAATGCGCGCTGGATAACAAACCCCGCAAGCTAATCATGAAAAAGATCCATTCGGAGAGATTCGGGAGATTACCACAAGCATATGGCGCCAACCATTTGCACAGCATGGCGGCAGTTTTTGTCAAGTGTGTAAAATAATCGGACCCCCTGTGTGTTGTGTTGTTACCACTAGAGGCGGGCACGGAACTGCAGCTCAACAACCGGGCGGTAGTGGGTTCCGCGACCCACAGGAAAACACAGAAAAAGTTTCTGTCTCTTACGCCGTTCTTTTAGTTGGTGGTGCTGTGGAGAGTGATTGTAAACCCATTTTTACCAAAAACACAACAAAAAAGAAAACACAAAACTACGGCACGAAAAACAGACAAATCCTCTATATCGTGGACGAAGTGCCCTGGAAGAAGAGGGCGCGCGTTAAAACAACAAAACATTGCAACAAATTAAACAAACACAAGAAAAACGTATAAAAAGAATGCTATGAATAATAAAACCGCAAGAGAGAGAGAGAGGCAGGAGCATGACGATGGCACGAGTTTCGCCGGGGAATGCTTTGGGGTGACACTTAGTTAAAAGCACCACCCATGAACCTGTGTAATTATACTGGAAAACAATCCAATTACATGTTTTATATTGTTAGTAAAGAAGATGAGAGGAGCCTCCCCCTAAAACTAGCAAAAACTTGGGCATAGTTGACACAACAAACAAATGACAACAAACCCTGCCCCCCTGTGTACATCAAAAGAAAACAAAACCACACGCGCCATGAGGGATTGTGCATGGCTAATAGAGCAAACAGTGAATTAACAACCCGAAAACGGAAAAGGAAAATCGGTTCGTTGCTACAAGCACACAAAACAGACACGTACACAGCGAATGCGATTCGCACATTGAGAGAAAGAGAGAGGCATGTTTAGTCGTGGACACTACTAATGCACCATGGACACAAAACCACCCGACGATGACTGACCATATTTCGGTTGCGAAACACGAAACTATATTAGTAAACACACTGCGCCACCAAAAATGAATGAACTTAAAACGAAATGAGAATCGGTTATATCGTGTGCGTATCGGTAATCTCTTATGCTAAACACGGTGGAGCATAGAAACGCTAGAAAATCAACATAACACACACCTCTGAGAAGAGAGATCACCGACCAGCGCATTACCGTCGTCAAAAGAGCTTTTCGAGTACACACAACAGGATAGATACACATAGTGTGTGAGATGTGTTAGGAAAAGCACGATTATAACGCTGCGATAGTATTATCACGAGAGGGGTTGTCTATTGCTACAAGGATAAACATCAATCGGCTTCAGCGAGAAAGAGAATATTAAAAGAAAATCAGGCCCCACAGATTAATGCGGTGCGAGTAGGCTGCACGCAAACGGTACAGTAGATAACCGGTTGGCGGGAACCGATTCAAACCCCGGTTGACGATATCCGACATCCAAAGAAATGTTGACGTTGCTGGTATCGAAGCACAAGCAACCATTGCGTTTGCCGTGCGTCCGTCACACTGCAGCGATGTTCCACTCGCAGTGCACAGTGCAAAGTATTTGGAGTGTTTTCAAGCACACTTGTGAATCTTTTTATCTCGAGAATGTGACCTAAACGATAACGTAAACGTGCACGCGTGCTGTGTGTATGGAGAAATTTTAATGGTCTTTTTGTTACGTTGGTTTGTTATTTGAAAAAACCTGGATCTAAACACTAGGGCGTCCCGCGAGCCGAATGTTGTGTATGCGTGAAAGTGGTGGAAAAAAGGAAGAAAAGGAAGAAAAGGTTGACCGTTTTCCTATCGCGAAATGGATGGTACCGATTATTATAGTAATAACGTAGAGCGAGCGAGTGAAAGTGTAAGAGGAATCACAATGACACGGAGTCTTTTAAGGAGTAAACTAGTGAACGAAGAAGCAGAATGTGTAAAGAGAATCGCAAAATGAAGCACAGCAGAAGAAGACACAAACGAGAACCTTATAAAAAAAACAAACACACTTACACACACACAAGTAAAGAATTAAGCAAACATCAAACCAATGGAAGTAGTTTAATTTATTTGCATAAAAACCAGCCACACACGAAATAATGCAAACGCGACCGCGACGGCTAGAACGCCACTCCACCACACGCAGTGAGCAGCATCGCGGCCAGGGGTTTGAGAATAAACTATGTTGAAAGAGTAGTATAAAAATTAAATTATAATAAAAACTCTTTAGCGTGGTGGCGTGTGGAGCGTGCTGTGTGGCTGGCTGCTGCGGCGTGATGTAAGAGCAACTAAGATGATAAGAAAGGTGTAGATGTGCCGAGTAGCGCAGCGCACCACTGAAGGGGACATACGACAAACGGGACGAGACGACGGCCGGTTGCAATTTGTGGTGTATGGGACATGGGAGAGGGCAGAGGGCAGAACTGTGGACCCTATGGTCGGTGGTGTATGGAAAGTAAAACAAGCAAAAAAAAAGTACCGAAATGAAAAGAAAAACCAACCAACAACAAGTAAACAAAACACAAAAAACAAGGAAAAATGTAAGAAATAAACATTTTATTTTGAATCCTATTTACTTTTGACGTGTCTTTTGTCTCTTTCGGACGTCGGATGTGTGTGCGTGCTTTTGGATGACAAACCTCAAAGTTTCACAAGAACTTTGCGGTACTGAGAGCCAAATATTATAAAGACAAAGTCAATGTAGAATGCTACTTACTGCTCTGCATGGTTCTGCGAGTTCCGTAGTGTGGTTCCGTGGTTTCGTCGGGTTTCCCTGTCGGTGATCGGTACTTGCTTCTGCTGCTCGAGCAACCCATGACTCTTGTATTGCTTTTGCAACCACCAACATTAACATGTCTGACCCCTCCACGTCATCCAAGCTACCCTAGCGGGGGGATAGGGACAAGTTTAGCACAAGTGTGATGCCTCTCAAACAAGTCCGTAGTGTACACATCCTTCTTTTCTGTTCTGTTGCAGGGCTACAATTGGAACAATTCGCTCAAAAACGAGTTCAACTGACCGAAAGTTGTACCGTTACTGTGCTGCTTTGCATCACCGAACGACAAAATACTGCCGTCCCTCTGAAGGTAACGAAGGTAACAAACAAAACGCATTCACGACGGTCGCTTTCTTGAGAGATTTAAAATTTACGACGAAACAAAGAAGGCGGCGCGCGATGTTTTACCGTAAGATTGAATAAAGCGAAGCAAACAGGTAACCCGGCGGGTCCCCCTTTTTGCAATCAAACACGCCGCAGTTCAATTTAAGCGTAAAATTTATTTAAAAATCTTTGTACGAAGAACAGCGCGTTTGGAACGGTGCTTGTGGAATGATCGACAATCGGTGCAGGAAAAAAATGGCGCACAACTGAAAACAGAAGCGTTGTAGTTGCTGACTAGCTTCGGGTATCACTCCAAACCCAGGTCGTCTGGCGGATCCGTGCCTCGGGTGGATGCTGTGGCGCTAGTGGCTGCTATTTGATACGCCGCACTTCGATTCGGTAGAGGATCAGCCCGAATTGATGCACCACCGACGAGAACTGCTTCAGCAACCGACCCACGCTGAACGGGTTCTGGTTCTGCTCGTCGTCGCGCGCATAGATTGGACACGTGTCGTCCAGTTCGTCGACGTCGGTGTTGATACCGCACGGATGCTGCCCAAACACGGTCGGCATTGCCTCGGTCGATAGGTGGGGATAGAAAACGCGCACCTGACTGTGCTTGATCAGTGCGGCCGTTCGATTGTGGAAGATATCGTTCAACCGCTCGGACAAGCTGGACGGAATGGCCAGGTAAAGCCGGTAGCGCTGTTGCTCGCTAATTGACCGCATTTCACACACATCGACCAACAGCTTCAGCTTCCGGTAGAGCGGCTCCAGCTCGAGGGACCCATACTCGTACAGAAAGAACTGCTTCTTGCGCCGATACTTTTGCCCACTGTCCGGGCTGACGAGCAACGTTTCGGTGCTGGGCAGACCGAGGAAGCACTGTGGCATGCTGTAAATGTGACTGGTCACGAGATGCAGGTGGACGTCGGCGGACCGTACGTCCACCTGGTGGCTAAAGTAGTCCGCCATCTGATAGACGCCTCCCTGGTGCAGGAACCCGTAGAACAGTGTCAACGTGACGTTGGCCGCGTACCACAGCTTGAGCAGATACTTGGGACTGACAGACGGGCCGAGCAGATTGTGGTACAGGAAGTCCTTGAACCGGGACGGGGCCCGGAACGGGTAGCTGCTTGCCAGACCGGCTTGCAGTTTGGGGGCGTGTAGCAGCACCAGCGGCACGGTGATCGGAATTAAAAAGCGTGCCTCCTGGTGATTGATCAGCGACAGGCACACGGTGGGGAAGAAGATCGCCGAGAGCATCAACCCAACAAAGGACTGTGCCCTAGGCAGGTTAGTGTAGTCGTTCGATGCGAAACTGTAACACCGGATGTGGCTATTAGTATCATTCACCCCCCGAGAGTGATTACCGGAGTCCCTCCCCCCCGACAACTCACCGATGGATCATGACGAGGAGCGAAAAGATGGCAATCACTCCGAGCACGTTGTACAGGAGTGGCACGTTCACGAGCAGGTGCGTGTAGAACGGGTGCACCCCGTGCTGGGCCGTATTCTCCGCAATCAGATTGTAGCGGATGAAGTTGACGGGCGTCACGACGAAACTGTTTATGCCAATCTCGTGACGGTCGAGCTCGGCCAGCGTCAGATAGCCGTAGTAAACGGAGTCGACTACGATGCACACGATCAGCGCGGGCAGCGCCGATAGGACGAAGATGAAGATGCGCAGGTTGAAGTCGGTGAACGAAACCGTCCGGGTGCCCATTCCGCGCAGCATCCAGTGAAAGACGAGCGGCATCCCGAACAGCACGAAGGTGGGCCGATTGAAGACCCCGGCCACGCACAGCGTCGCCATTAGGAGGCATTTGTTGAGCGAGTGCGACGGCAACGACATGGTCAGCTTGTAGAAACGCACCTTCTCCACCGTGCGCTGTGCCTTGCGGTATTTTTCCTCCAGAAACTCGCGCTGATAGAGCACCGTGTTCGAGTGGATCATGCAATCGCTGACGATGTACAGCAGCAACGAACAGAGCGCCATTTCGATCGAGTTCGAAAAGGTGTGCGTGGCGTACACGAGCATCACGTACGAGCTGGCCAGCGTCAGCAACCGGAACTGGTACTGCAGCCCGTACGAACGGCAAATGCGGTACAGGCTCCAGTCGTTGACGAACGAAAGGGCGACCATCAGTAGACGGGGAAACACCAGTGTCACGTAGCTACCACGCAGATTGATCCCCAGGTAGTAATTCGTGTACATCGACACGAACCGTAGACAGGAAAAGGGCACCTTCAGCGCAAGGTAAGGGATGGCCATCGAGCGAACTGGAAAGGTGCTGTTAAATTCCCACGTGCGCGTAACCTCCAGCCCGTATTCGTCACCTGTGCGAGGGGAACAGTAAGGTAAGTAAGTACCGGCCACGGCCACGAAGTCCCTTCCCTCGGTAGTTCCTACCGGCAACGACCTCGACCGATTGAAAGAACTCATCCGGATGAATGTAACCGAGCTGCGGTACAAACACCAGCACGACGCGCAGGAAGCACAGTATAAAGTACGACACAAACGATGGATCCCTTGGCTGGATGGTTTTAAATTGGTTCATATTATTAGAAGCTCCGGCCGATCCTGCGGAATGGACAGAAGAGAACAATGTATGTGTTTCCGTGCCGATTTGTTTACATTTTGATGGGTGTGAAGTCCCGAAACGTCAACGCGCCGTTGTTGTTGTTGTCGCGCCGTAGTGTGCACTCGCGAAAGCTGCTTAATGTTTTCTTTCCTCGGATGGCGCGTGAAACGTTGATTGAAAAGTGACGAGAACGAGTACAGGGGCGAGAACGGAAGCTGATTTTTCTTTCCATCGCAGCATGCGTAAGAGTGAAAAAGGCAAACATTGGCCAGTTGAGGAAAAATCGTTTTATTATTTGGTAACAGTTAAATAATACATTAAAATGTTACTCATTACCAGGAAGCCAAATGTTCGCGAAAACTCCAGACGCGGTGCTGCTGCTGAACGTTGGTGCCGTGCCTTTTCGGTTGAGGCAGTAAATTCGTTGAAGTAGTTGTTCCGCTCCTCAGTAACGTGATTAATTTTCAGGTACGGACCGTAAAAACCTGAAAAACGAAAGTCGTGAAACTTAGCTTGATTCGAGCTGAAGTGGAAGCCCCCCCCTAACCGACTTACGGGTAACAGGGTTCCAGCTTTGTTTTAGGGACGCCGAAGTCGGTACACCTCTGCTGGCAAAGGACGTCCAAAGGTCCACCATCATCTTGGCGATCTCGGTGTCCTGCTGGTTGAGCCGCTGCCCCAGGGGAAACAGGTAGAACAGGTCCTCGCCGTGGAATGAGCTGTTTTGGTACGGATAATCGAACCCGGGATTCGCCGAAAAGTTGTACAACGACGAAATGCCATCGTAGTCGAAGCTGTACAGGAACACTTTGCCCTCGTTGGCGTGGGCGACTCGAGTCACATCCTGCAGGACCGGTGCTTTGATGGCCAAGTTTCCGCAGATCTGATGAGGGGAAAGTGTTTGCAAAGACCAATAGAGATGCGCCCTCTTTCGGGTATCGGATTGCCACTTACATCGACCAACGCTGGCAGCAGCTCGGTGTAGTTGGCCCGATCGAGCTCGGCCGAGTGAAACGTGTTAAAGATCTGGTACCAGATTTGGGACCCATCGTTGGAGTTCGATCCGAACCGCTCGTTGATGATGTCGATCAGTTGGAACAGATCCCAGGACGATTTCATCGTGGCCGGATTGTACGACAGGCCGTAACGGTGGATGCTTTCCCAAAACATGAGCCCCTCCTGCGAGGTGGTCCCGGCCATCACTTCAACCTTCCGTATCGCATCACGGGCCAATGTTTTCGGGTGCTTCGGCAGGAATGGGGATGCATCGCCGATGACAATGCACGCTCCCGACACGTCCGGATAGCCACTGACGTTGACTTGCGTGTTCTAAGGCGAAGACGAAGATGGTGTGAACAGGTACAAGTCCCCTCGGGCAAGGGCCACTGCGTTACGTACCATGTGCTGCTCGTAGGCTTGCATGAGCGAGTAAGCGGAAACGGTCCTCAGACACTCCTCCACCCTTTCGGCCGGGCGATCGCACCCCACCAACCGAGCAATGTCCATGGCGCCCTCCTTCGGCGACTGACACGTGGCCCACGGGGCAAAGATCGATCCGGACTGGATGATTGCCCGGCTGAACAGGGAGCTGTGAACGAGTGGACTGTAGAGCAGCGCCGATACGGCAGCGGCCCCAGACGATTCACCAAACAGTGTCACCCGTGCATTGTCCCCACCGAAGGAGTGTATGTTCTGGGAGACCCACTCGAGGGCCATGATCATATCGAGCATCGCGGCATTTCCGGGGATATTGGCCGTTCCCGTCGACAGGAACCCGAGAGGTCCGAGTCGATACTGTATCACAACGAGTACGATGTCCCGCTCGAGCAGATATTCCGGTCCGTAGTCCGAGGCGGAACCCATCACGAACGCCCCACCGTGTATGAACACCATCACAGGCCGGCTGGCCGATGTCGTCTGTGAAAAGGAGATCGGAAAACGTTGATTGCCAACTCGCACGAACATGGCCTTCCACGGGAATCTCGTGTCTTCGAGTCTTATCTTGTTGTGGGGTTGTTTGCTTGTACGCCGTCGCCCCTGGCCAAGGATCAACAAGACCAAAACCTACTCACACTGTGCGTGTACACCGAGAGGGTAAGACAATCCTCGGACAGCAGCTCACTACCGGTACCGTTCAGTCCCACCTGCGGACAGGGTCGCCCGGGCACGGCGGCATTGAAGATGCCGCTCCACGGTTTGACGGCTATCGGAGCAACGAATCGCTGCTGGCCCACCGGAGCCTCGGCGTAGCGTATGTTGTGAAACTTGAAAATCTCCCGATCGGTCCAGGCCGTTCGGCCACGCGTACCTTGTACGCTGCCGAGACCATCAATCACGACGATCGGTGTGTTTTGCTGACCGCTAACATGGCCACCCAGCGATAGCGCCGCCCACAGGACCCCGATAAACAGCCACTTGATACACATTCTGGGCGGCACCAAAAAATCCAAACGAAAACTCCCGAAAATTCCGGAAAACCCCAGAACTCCTGGCCTACGAACGATGTTAACACTTTGCGCACTTTTACCAAACTGGCCGAGCAGTGCTTGTCGCCGGGGTGCTTTTTATAACCTCAGCTTGGGCGAGATCACGCCAAGCGCTTTCGGTGTTGGCTCGCTCGGTGTTTCACCGGACCATAAAGAACTGCGTCACCAAGAACTGATAAAAGGCGGAAAGATATGTGCGTAACATCACCCGCGTATCTTTGGACGTTTCTTTCGGAAGTGGAGAGACCTCCATGCCACCGCTCCCGTGCCCGGTATCTAGATGTTTCGGCTTGTCCGCGGACAGAGACAGATTAAGGAGCAAGAATTGATTGAGCAGATATCGCTGCCCGGTGTGACTCGCTTTCGAGTCACGTGGGCCACGGGTCGCTGATCAATAGCTTATTCTCGATTTTGATGGCCCCCTCGGCAGCATTAGGCTATCGTGGTCGATCGATCCTCCAGGAACCGGTAATTTGTAGAACTGTCAGTTTGCATTGGAATTGATCGCCGCCAGTCGGTCGTGTGCCAATGATTCAGTGGAGTGCCGGGTTTGTGCCGATAACTTCCCAATGGCGATAACGATAACTGCCTATCGCGTGCCAATCACTTGAACAGATTCCTATTTTTATGAACCGAATTGTTTTACAATGTGAGACTCCAGACGCAACACCGTGTCATGTCCATTTTGCCATCGATTCCTTACTCACGCTGGTCGTGTAGACGGAAAGCGAAAGACAATCCTCGGCCTTCGGATCGTCTGCGGTCGTGGTGAGGCGCACCTGTGGACAGGGCCGACTGGCGGAGGAAGCGTTCAACACTCCTGGCCAAGGTCTTACACTGACGGGAGCACGAAAGCGCAGATCACCGGTGGGCGCCTCGGCGTACTTTATGCTGTGGAACTGGCTGATCGGTCGACCGGTCCAAGCTGTGCGACCAACGGATCCTTGCACAATGCCTAGTCCTTCAATGGCCACCATGGGAGGTACACGCTCGTCGTCGGCCTGGCACACAACGGAAGTTACGACGATAATCCCGGAAAGCACGTTACAAACGGAAACCGCAGGCCACATTTTTCATCGTACGTCGGGCGGACCTGACTGGTTTGAATGGTTCTATTGGACTGAGCAATGGAACCGATAGCGAATGAAAACTTCCGGAGCCTTTAACAGCTGTTCCTCAGATGCTGCGATTCGATATGGTAGCACTCTGCTGAGAAAGATAAGAGCGTTTGGTCGCTTCCCTTCCCCTGCTGTTTCTAAATTAAAACAAAAAAATCCTTTCACAACAGATTTTGAAGTTCGTTAATCACACTGCCCGATTTATTGCAGAAATCTCATTCTGAACCTTGCCAAACCTAGGGACCATCTTCCACCGGAGTCTTTTTACCCGGGTCTACGGGTGTCCCCAAAACCATTGCCGCCAACATTTCCTCTTCCCATAGTTCAAGTTCTCTTCCGAGTTCGTGGTACTTCACATTCGCCTTTTGGAGTTCGTTTCGTAGCAGACTTTCCTTTTCGAGCGCCTCATAAAACATGTCCCACATGTCGGATTCGTCTTCATTTTCAGGGTTGCGTGCGGGAAATGTAAAGACCACCGGCCTCGGTTTATGCGCTATCAGCGTTTTGCAGCAAGGACACGGTTCTTTCGCGATTTTCGCATACTCGGACAGGCACTCTTTGTGGAACAGATACCCGCAACCGGTTAGTACCACTCCTTCGAACAGCAAATCACGACAAAGGGCGCACGAGGCGAACATCTTGATCCTGCGATCCTGCCACGTTTGAACTGTGCTTTCTCCTAAGGATGCTACGATTGTGCGGAAAACCTCCGACAAACGTGTGACTACTTGATGTGATAAGGAATAAATAAAATAGCGAATGAAAGAAAGGCGAACATCTTGATCCTGTGATTGCCACGTTTGACCTGTGCTTTCTCCTAAGGATGCTACGATTGTGCGGAATCCCTGCGACAAACGTGTGACTACTTGATGTGATAAGGAATAAATAAAATATCGAATGGCAGTAAAAATATTCTCTCCAAGAAAAGGGATGTAAAAAATATTAAAAAAGCAGTGTAAAATCCGATTCTCAATAATTTAGAATAAATTGAGCGTGCAAAATGGATAAAAACCGTATCTGGGCTTTATTTCTTGATACCGGAAAGAAATGGCGCGAGTTTCGTTCGAGGTTCGCAGGTTCGCAGATCGAAAAACGTGTTTTGGCGAAAAAATTTCGGTTTCTGAAATCCCGATTTCTAACAGGGTAGCATGATCGATACCGACCAGCGAAGGTAGCGCAAAATCTTGCTTTTAGTACCGCTAGCTGCCACAGGCGGCGCGCAACTCAGCTAAATGTAGCGCCGCGCACGGGCGATAGCGAAAACTATGGTAACGCTAGTGAAATATTTCATTTGCGATGGTGGCGCGCCCTCTGGTCGTGAGAATGCGAACTAAAGGGCGAGCTGGCAGATTCAAAGCAAATTCGTTAAACAGTTTCAAATGTTTATTTCCAATATTGGGGGTTTACATTTTATTCACTGTGGAACCCGTTTCTTTCTCAGTGGGTGTCTCATTGTGTATGACAATTTGTTTACAATGATCCATTAGAACACTCTTGCATCGGGAAGACAGGTTTATGGTGTGCGCACGATCGATAGAACTGCGAGAAATAAGGTCGTGAAAAGTACACCAATCGAGACCACCGGGATACCGTTAGCCGCCGAAGGGGTGTGTACGCTGATCACGTACTCATCGTAGAAGTTCGTCCCCACAGTGGCCGGGTTGTTGATGTGCAGATAAGGCCCGGCGGGTCCTGACGAAAACGAAACGACAGGAAATTAACACAAATCGCAATGATGCGAAAAGACGATAGTAGCTTACCCGTCACCCGTGGCCAAGTTGGTATGCCGCGGCTCGAAGACGGTACTCCATTGATGGCGAACGACGTCCAGAGATCGAGCATCGTTTCCGACATCGCCGTGTCGGCCGCGTTAAGGTTGGTCACGTCCGCAGGATAAGGGAAGAGGTAGATGTTGTCGTCCGAATGGTGTACTCCCCCGGAGAAAGGATAGTGCGCCGTCGGCAGGCCGTACCCGAAGCGGGTGTGCTGACCACGGTAATCGAACGTGTAGAGGTACGCAGGCTCCGAACTGTGTTGCGCGATCGCCTGGACATCTCTTAGCAACGCCGCTTTGATCACGATCGCTCCGGCAATCTGCAGAAGAGAGTGAGATCGATCAACATCGGTCCGCAATATGATCTTGGGATCCTCCCGACGTACGTCGATCAATCCATTCATGAGTCGCGTAAAGTTACCACTCGCCAGTTCCTCCTGCGAGAAGAGTGAGTCCACTTCGAAGCCGGCGAGGGTACCGCTGTTCTCATCGATGCCGAGGATTCGGTTGACCGTGTCGATCAGATCGAACTGATTGAACGCCCGATTCTCGATCAACCCCACCGCGTTCAGCGAATCGTAGATGCCGGTCATCATGAATGACCCATCGTGCTTCGTTACACCGGCCATCAGCCGCACATCCTTCCGCACCTGCCCGGTCCGCAGGAGATTGAACGGGGACGCTGGTAGAAAGTTTGTCGGTCCACCGACCACCATACCAGATCCACCGACGTTATTGTGGCCCTGATCTTGCATACGATCGAGCTGTAAGGGAAGGTTCCGGAAGTCTGTTAGTAGCTCGCCCCTCGCCCCCATTGCACTTACTGTATGAGCTTGGACCGCCCGCAGTAGCATCACGACCGGAAGTTCCAGCAGGCATCGTTCAACGTCCTCGATCGGTTGCGCCGGATTACAGCCGGCGAACCGTGCGACTTCCCGCGCGTTGTCGACCGGATTGGGGTCCACAGCCCAGGCCGAGGTGGAGCCGCCGGATTGTAGAATCGCTTGCCGGAAGGCCGTCGGCGGAACTAGGGGACTGTAGAGGAGCGCACTGATTGCGGCGGATCCGGCCGATTGACCAAACACCGTTACACGGCTCGGATCACCGCCGAAAACGGACACATGATCCTGGACCCACTGCAGCGCCATCAGCATGTCCAGCATGGCCACATTTCCCGGAATGACGTCCGTCATGGTCGACAGGAAGCCGAGGGCGCCGAGTCGGTATTGTAATACCACGAGTACGATGTCCCGCTCGAGCAGATAGTTCGGCGGATAGTCCGCCGCTCTGCCGCCGGTAAATGAGCCACCGTGGATGTAAACCATCACCGGTCGTCTTTCGGTCACCTATTTCAGGAGAATCAACCTCAGCGGTGGCCACGGGTAGCGAAAATGCGAACTTACATTTTTGGTGAACACCGAAAGCGACAGACAGTCCTCGTTCTCGCTCCTGGTTTGTTCGAGGGGTGGTAGCAGGTCCGTGATTCCGAGCTGTGGGCACGGGCGCCCCTCGATCGACACATCCTTCACGCCGACCCACGGACCTATCGCGACCGGTGCCCGGAATCGACGGGGACCGATTGGCGCTTCGGCGTACGGTATGTTCAGAAACTGTAGCACACGCTGCTGGGTCCTTGCGGTGGTCGTTTCTGACCCGTTCACCGTGCCGAGCCCGGTAATCTGTACCGTTTCACCGTGCACTGTGGATACCGAATACGACGCCAGCACCACCAGCAGCAGCAGCAGCAGCAGGGCACCAGATTCGCGAACCGCTTGCAAGGCCATCTCGGCAGAAACTGCGCTCTGCGTGACCGTTGGACAGACAAGTAATTCGACGTCGATAAAAGATAAGGGCACCGCCTCTGGCCCAAAAAATCGTTTAACCTGTCTGCAAATGACGAACGATAACACGTTAATACAAGCGAGTGTCGGGTAACAATCTTTTCTAAGCTTCTTCCGATAGCACTGCCGTGTGATGCTGATAACATCCAATTAATTATGGTAGCGATAGTTGTCGTCAGTGATAACATAGTCCCGTCTCGTCCCGTTTTCGGGCGGGGACGTGAGTCAAAACCTTTGTTCACTATCGTGAGTGTTATGCAAATGCCACCGATTACAGATAAATTGGGATCCTAGGGATAAATTGAGGTCCCACCGATCCTAATGATCGTCTCATGACCAGGCATTATTAGCGTTGGCAAGGACTCGTACGAAACTTCTTACTTTGCACAGGCATTCGTATAAGACGCACGATCGATGCGATTACGATCACAATTACAGTCACATTAATTTCATTAATTATTCACAATTACGATCGAGACGTAAACTATGCACCATGCGGATGTTGATGTTGTTTGTTTTGCAACTGTACAACTCGGGCGGGTAAACCGAGAAGAAGTGCGACCTCTATGTGTCAGTAGTTGAAATATTCCAAGTGCTGACATTTTTCAGTGAAAACTTTTCACCGAAAAGTGCTGCTTCTGGCAGCGCTGGTCCGTAACGCTTCCGAGTTTGACACTTCAATCGCGCGTGACATAACAAAACAAAAACACACATTGCGCCGGAGATCATCGCAGGTTCTGCCGCATTTTGTGGTCCGAATTACCGAAAAGATGTACGATCTCGGCGTGGCTCTTGTGTTGCTTCGTCGTGTTCGCGTTAGTAGTTCAAATGGAGGCCTGGCGCAGTGGTGCAATCGTTGCTTCGCGACCGCGCGAACATCCGAAGTATCGGACACAGTGGGCAATTCCCAGCAGCATACGGAACCATCGACGGACCAGCAATCGGTTGTGGCCGGTGGAAACAAAGAGAAGCTTATCAGGGTGGCAATAATCGGTATGCCGAACGCGGGCAAAAGCACACTCATCAATCGGCTCATCGATCAGCGGGTGAGTATCGGAGCGAATCACTTTTATCCGCCCCACCATTCCAATGCTCCTCCATCGGTCCACAGGTTTGTCCGGTTTCGACAAAGGTGCACACGACGCGCAAGACATCGAAAGCGATCCACAGCCGCTCGAACTCGCAGGCCATCCTCTTCGACACGCCGGGGCTGGTGGGTGCGCGTGAGATTAAGAAACATCAGCTCGATTCCCAGTTCGTGTCCGCCTGCCGGCACGCGATTCAACACTCCAGCCTGGTCGGAGTCGTGCACGATGTGTCGAACTCGTGGACACGCCACACCCTGAATCCGGTGCTACTCCGTGTGCTGGAAGAGTACTCGCAGGTGCCGAGCTTTTTGATATTGAACAAAATCGACACCCTCAAATCGAAGCGCATTCTTTTGGACATCGTCAAGAGTCTGACCTGCAACCGGCTGGAAAGCATCCGCAACTATGGTCCGGTGAGGAAGCGGAAGAAACCGTCAGCGGCACCGTTGCAGGAGCAGGCGGAACCGAGCGGTGTGACCGGCGAAAAGTTTGAACCACAGCCACAGGAGGGGTGGCCACACTTTACGGAAATATTCATGGTGTCCGCTGTGACGGGCGATGGGTTGCGCGATGTGATGTCGTTCGTGCACGCCAACGCCACGCAGCAACCGTGGGAACATCTGCCGAACGAGCGCACGGACCAGTCACCGGAGCAGCTGATCGTGTCGAGTGTCCGCGCCCGCTTGCTCGACTTTATGCCCCAGGAGATCCCGTATCTGCTGCGGACGGAGCTCGAGTTCTACGAGGTGATCGGAGGCCGAATTCTGACCAGTGCGGTCGTGACGTGCCCGAGCGAACGGATCGAGCGGTTGGTTTGCGGCGAGTCGAACGGGAAGCTGCGCCAAATCACCGAACAGGTCACGTCGGATCTGATCGAAACGTTCGGCATGCCGGTGCTGCTGACGTTAACGACGCGGGTCCGCAGCAAAGATCTCAAGTCCTAAAAACAAAACCCGGACGGAGCGCTTATTAGTGTCCTGTTGGAGCGTTTGTGGTTAATTAAATTGAGAGAAATAAAGCAACGGTAATGGAACCGCGACGCGAAGCGTTCTGCTCTGCGATTGTTGCTGTCAAAACTCGAAGTTGGTTTGAATTTCTGTTTTGTTTTGTTTGGAATGAAAACTATCTCTCAACGCTAATGAGCCGCCTTTTTAAGAGGATTGAAGGGGCGAAGGGTTGGGTTTTCCGTTTCGCAGATGCACTATTGCAATACGGTTTTGGCTTTCTTGTGGTATTTCGTATCGAATCATTTCGATTTTAGTTCCCAGAACACCATATGTTTCCGAAAGGTAACTGGAATGCCAGCAAAATAAAAAAGGACATTCTTCACAAAAGGTAGCGTTGTGCAAGGCCCATTGCATAATAACGGGCGCAGTAAGGGCTAATACAATTTCTCACAGCGCCTATAGCTATGCAAAAGGATGATTACTGTCTTCAACGTGGTATCGATTCCCTGTTAAATAAGAATGGATAGTTTAATTGAGGCATAATTTGGTGAACGCATAAATTTAAAGATCATTCTCGTACACATTTGCTACGTTCATTTCCATAAATTACTATTCCGTTGCGCCGCAAACATTCGTTTTCGGGGCTGTGAAAGGAATCCAAAATGTAGCTCCCCAAAGGGATGGTGTCCGTTGTGGGTAAATTTCGGTTGATAATCGCAGGCCAAAGTATCGCGGATGCAAAGTACTTGTGCACGTAGCGCTACTTTGGCCGAACATAAACTGTTTACCGTACGCAGACCCTTTAATACATCCTGGCGCCCCCAAAAAGGCAAACAATCAAACCACGTCCAGCCAACCAGAACCGGAACCGAGGATCACAATCACCCTCACGCACACGCTCATCGCCGCATCACGTGTGTTGTTACGTTTTTCTTTTATTTCGACCCCACGGCTAAAAACGAGACGTCGGCAACGGTGGTCGGCCCCGCCACGGGCAAAATGGTCGGTCCGAGCTTTTATCGTTTCGAGGATGTAAAACGCAATCTGGCGCCAGCACTGGTGCAGAGAAAAAAAAAAGCGAAAAAGGAATCAGATCGCATCGGCTCTTCAACGGCTCCTCGAGCGCGGTCAGCAGTTAAAGGTGTGTCCTCTGAATCGATCCGAAAACAGGGAATGATGTTGTCGCGAGCCCTCTAAGGAATTCCCCGACTTTCACCCCCTGAGGAACATTTGAAGCCTTCAAAGCGCACTCGACCGGGACCGGCGTTGGTTAAAAAAAGCCAAACCAAACCAGGCCCATTGCCAAAGCTCATTGAAGTTCGGAACCGAATCGGCGTTCCTTTTCTGTGGCACCAATCGTCAATAGTTGGTCCAGAATCAACTAGTAACGTGCGTGTCCTTCGGCAGCCGTTCTGCGCGTGGACTTCCGGTTGAATCTGGATGATGGCGACGATTGGCCAAAGCATCCCGCCAGCGCCGGCGGCATCCGCCGAGGCGCAACAGGCGCTTCTCCACCGGAGCGGTCTGGCCGAGCGACAGAGAGCACGCGCTATCGAGCTCCGAGCAGAAAACGACGACCACGACACACCGACGAAGACGACGAAGGTCCGTCCATGTCGGGCGATGGTCGTCGGGGGCGACCCCGAGGGCGGGTCGAGGTCCGCGCTGGGGCTGGGGTTGCTTTTAAGTGTCCGCTCGGTTGCAGATCTTCCGTCAGTCGTTGACGAGCAACGCATCGGGTAGCAGCAGCAGCAGCAGCAGTAGTAGCTCTGAACAACTGGTGCGCGCCTAATATACTCCCAGAGTGTGACTTTTGCTTGAAAGGACAGTAATCAGCTAATTGACGATCAATTCGTTTGGCCAACAGAGTGAAGTGATGTGGATCAGGACGAATTCGAAATCCAATCGAAATCAGTGCGTGAAATTTTGCGTCGGATATTGAGGGAAATCCTGTTTGCCAGGGTCCAATTAGGGACAATTGTTCCTCGTGTAATCCGCAAAAAACACTATTTTTAAATTCGAAATGCAATTGAAAATTTTAAAGTGCGTATAAAATAGAATCGTTATTAGAAATTAAATTGGCAGTGGGAAATTAGACGGGAATTGGTGTGTCCAAATGGGGAGAAAAGAGTAAATGTTGAGTAGAGACTTGTTGAGCTGGATTGTTTTAGAATCCTTTGCCGAAATTCTGTGAATTCATTTCATTCAATTTAATCTTTGGTATTTTCAATTCTTTAAAGTTCTAAATTATTATTTCCCTGTCAGACTATACCACTGCCGACGGTAAAATGTACTTCTAGTTGATTTCTGTGGTTCAAGTTCCGATCGTTAAGAGCACTTTTGGCAACTGGCCATAAAAAGCAATAGACAAAGACTAAATTAGTTTTCTGCGTTACTAATAATTCAAAATAATTTGTGTGGTACAGATCGCTCCTAATTTTTGGAAGAGTTTCATTAAATACTTGACCAACTTCGAACCCTGTTGGAATATGGTTACGTTTTAATTTACAGCCCAATTACCAAAAAATAACAAACAATGAACCGTGTGGGCAGTGTGCCGTGCTGTGCAACAGTTTGTTAAACAATCTCGGACAAACGTAAGGCGTTCGGGTGGCCATTAACCGTCGTTCGGAACCCGTTTTTTTTCGCGCCGGTAACACTCGCTTGGGGCGTTCTGGGGGCACAAAACACACTCGTGAGGCGGGATGGCTTCACAAACGATTGGCAAACAAACCCGGCCGGTGGGCTGGTAACTTCCTGTGGCCACAGGAAGCACCCCCCGCACACGACGTGAGCGTGACGTCCGGCCCAGTGCATAGATGGTTTATGGTTTTCTTTTTCGTTCCCGCTGCTGATGCATAAAAAGTAGCGATACATAGAACCAGTGGCCCAGGTGAAATAGTGGCGGACCGGGACCGGGCGGCCGCTGATGCTGGTGGCAGGCGGTGGTGGACGCTCTTCGACTGGCGGCGCTGGCCGAGCCGTTGGCTGTTGTTGGGCGCAGAAATTAGTACAAATAGTGGTGATTAAGTGGTGATTAATTTGTTGACGCAAGTTGCCAAAATAAACGGGACGAAAAATCGCGAGCACGCCCGCCTGGAACGCGCCTGTCGTCACCGTCGTTGGCAGAACTGGACGGAGCAGTAACCCTCTTGCTGCGCGGGGGTTAACTACTGGTCCCCGTCGGACTATCCGTTCTTACGTGCGTGAATGTGTGGTTCTTACCTCGTTAGGCCGATGACGAACTGATCGATTGGCCTCAGCGACGGGGAGACGGTCTCTGCCTTTGTGGTAAGTTTCGGGCGGCACAAGACGTATTTGAACAACCTATTTTCGGGGGTCCCTATTCGGAAGAATGGTTCAGTTAAGGCTCCAGCAACGAACGTGTAAACACGCCGCAACTGAACCCGGTCGGGTCGGTAGAGCGAATGCAGAATTTAGAGAGTAATTAGCGTCACTTAAGCCCGGCGTTAATTCGGCGGAGGCCGTCGCGTCTTGGGTGCGCTCGCGCGTGCCACAAACTTTTACTTGCCAAATTAATAACCCCACGCATGATCGTTTTTGGTTTGCACACTCAATTGGGGGCGCGCCCGACCCGGGCCAATTAAGGATCTATCGCGGCGGTGGCGGCGGCCATGCCTTGTCTTGGGTGTAGGGTCGCGGGCTGCATTGGCCCTTGTTTGCATGAGACACCCACAAAGAAGATCCCGTTGATAAGTAAGTCAACAGTGACAAAGAGTCTGTAATTAGGAATATTTGCATTGTTCAAACCGTTTGCCAGCCTAAGCTTATGAAAAAAACCCATTATGGTCCGTCGAACGCAATTCGGATTGCCTGTTAACAGTTGCCAATTTATAATTTAAATGCGAAAAGATCACCAACCCCGTTCCGGCGGCGTGTGTCGGAGCTAAATTGAAAAGGTTATTAGATTTCGGGGAACCTTGGACGCCCAATCATCAATCATCAGCGTTGCAGTGCCGTTAGCGTGCTAAGGCACGAGAAGCGCGATCGAGAGTGTGATCGAGTTGAGCGTGCATAACAATTTAGTCAATTTAATTGAAATTAGAGCAGATTTTTTTGTTTGATAATGGTCAGCAATTCGCGGACTCCGTTTCAATAGCAAAAAACGATGTCTTTCTCAGCTTCGGGCTTTATCCTTGATTGGATTCGTGTTGAGAAATCGATGTTTAATCACCTTCAAAAACTTTGTTCCGGTCTCCGTGGACTCGCTCGCTGCACCGCAGCAGCAACCGGAAGCTCGCCGATCTTTGTAGCCTCGGTGCAAACCTTCCGGTTCCGGCCCATGGTTGATCGTAAACCTGCGATAAATCGTGGGCTCCTTTCGTGCACCGTTCCCGTGAGACATTCGGTGCTTTGTTAAGCCCGAGCCCCAGTCTAATCCCTGTCGGCGGAAGTAGGTTCACCGAATCGGATGGAAAACCGGGGGGAAATGCACAATGCAATTCGCTCTTTTGGTTCCACGTAATGGTGTGTTTGTTGGGAGGTTTATTGATTTCTTGTAATTCATTTCAGTTCTCCAATGCCATTGCCGCGCGTAACCGAATTACGTGGTCGTCGAAGGAGGATGCCGCGGCGAGATCCGATAGGGCGGGGGCCAAGAATGTTATCATTCTCAGTAACCCAGCGACGGCTCCTGGGCTGGGCGGGCTTGTTACTTCCGCCGGGAAGGTGGCAATAAACCATCCGGTTTATGCCGGGGTTTGGGGCAAACGGAACGATACGACTTTTATTGTGCCGCTACAAAGTATTGTTTAAGGAACTTCATCTCCTACCCGGAAGCCGGTTGCAAGGGAGGTCCCCGAAGGATGCCTAATGATTGGGTCGATGGTAAATGGTTTTAATGTAATTTGTATCTCCATCCCTGCCGGAGCCGTTAATCTCTGTCTCACTCTGGACTGTTTGTTGGCCATTCAAAGCAACTTGGCAGTCATTTGGAGCTCGAGAGCTCGATTAGTGGCTCAATAGAATTTACTCTGATGGGGTGCTGATGGTCAATATGTTTGGTGGATAAAGAAAATGAGTTTAAGAGGGGCGCCACGTAGCCAAGGATTCTCAGATTAAATTTACCACCCCAAAGTGGCTCGTTCCTTAAAGGTAACATTGCTCGTTTCGATGTTGAATCTCCTTCCGATTCTTGACCTCGCTCGACGACAAGAATGGCAACCCTTTCGGGTTCGTAAAGCTAGTCTGTTTTATGGTTTAAAAAATGAGCACAAAAACATGAATGTCGGAAAAGAAAAACCGGAACCCGGGATAGCGTTTTCAAGAGGATGTAATAAGAGATCGCCCCTGAGTTACGTTCTGGTTTAATTTGAAATCTCGCCGCCGCTGGGTCTCCGTCGCTTCGGCGAGCACAGTTCCGTTTCCATCGGAGACACGAAGTCAGTAAAACGCGAAGATTTACTATGCAAACGCCGCGAATGTGTTGAGACTCTACTCTGCACTCAAATGAAAGAGTGCCGCGGAAGAGCTGAAATTAAAACAAAGTTCAAAGACTGAACTTTAACACGCGGCCATCGATACACGTGTACAGTACGGCAGTGCGTCACGAGAACCGATGATAATCGTTTCACCTATAATCTTTAACCGAGAACCACCCCGGTTTAATGTTGTTACAAGCTGCATCTACGCAACGGCGTAACCGCGTCTGGGAACCACCGGAGACTGGGCGGCCGCTGATGATGGCATTCATCCGAAAGTGTCCAAAACTGTTGTCGTTCACGGCCCGGTCCGACGATTGAGAAAAGCGGCTGAGAAAGCCGTTTGATCCCCCGCCGGCCGTTGGCAAACAAAAATCAGCGTCCCACCGAACGGACGGACATGTTTTGACAGATTCCTTATCGGTCCGCGCGGTCCCTAAAACGAAACGTAAAACAGCGGGAAGAACTTGCTTACTCGGACGTGGGATGTTTTTCGGTCCATTTTTGGGGTCCCCGGATTTGATGTGGGCATCGCGCTGTGATGCGCGCACTGCTACGCTGTCGTCCCGCGCTCGAAGGGGGTTTCTGACGCACTACGAGCAACCGTGGACCAAACTTTCAATTAGAACACAGGGACCGGGAGCCGTTCGGACGTCTTCTTGGGGTCTACGAAGACAAATAATAATAAGAGAAAATATTAGATGAAAAAACGGGGAAATGAAACACTCACTATCTGTGGCCACGCGCGCCACCAGCGACTTCATCAGCATCATCTGTCGATTGAGCAGAAAATCGGATTATGTTCCAACCGCTTTTCCAGGCATCATCGGAAGGAGAAAAAAAATACGGGAAATGGTTGCTGAATGGCAACGCTGAAAGTAGGCATATTATTTGCGTTCGTTCGGAGTTCCTTCGAAGCCCCGGGATTCATTTCGTTTCCGCTTTTTTCACCGTGCAAAGGGCAGCATAGATCACGCCGAACTGATAAACCGGAAAGCGTGAGTAAAGTTAAATGAAAAACAAATCACCGAAAGGGTTGCGGCGTCGGTGGTGGCACCGCTCGGGAATTAAGCTCACGGGGTCCCGGGAATCGGAAACGATGGTATATGCTGGCCGGGCCAGTGTTTGTTTGTGTCGTCGCACCGTCACCGTCGCTATGGTTGACCGGCAAAAAGGGAGCCTTTCGATTGTGTGCGGCGGCGGCGGCGTGCGCGTTCGGCACAATGGTTTTTGCGGGTGCATGTGTTTTGCCCTTCTTTTTTTACACACCCATCATCCGGCCATTTTAAAAGCGGGTCTTCAAAACGCTGGGAAAATCAAGTAATAGTGGCCAAAGGATTATACGCCCCGGAGGAGGGATGATATACTCGAGGCCTACTTAGCGGTAAATGACGTTTGAGTTACGGGATGCTTTGGAGCACGAAAGCTGCTCATGTAAATCTAGTAGCCCATCACGGGGCGAGTTTTTGCGGGGAATTATATTTACAAATCACCGGAAGGCAATGGAATGAGATTAAAAATATGCACGTTTTGCTTATTGTTTTTAGCCCCCAACACAGATCCGGCGGTCCAATTAACATGTTAAAAATATAATTAAAATATTCACAAATTATTGATGTCAAAGACTAATGTCAAATGGAAGTATTATTTCCATTAACCTGGCGTCATTCAAAACGAGTTCATTTGTGTTTATTATTTCGCGATATAAAGGCGTTCGACATGCGAAAAATGGAAATCCTAGAGCAACTGCAAAATTACGTCATTGCGAATCGCAGAACCTCCACGTTGTAGTGGAGTGTAAATTTTTGTACAGTTCACAGAACGGTTGAAAAATCGATTGTTGATTAAATCCCACCTGCCACGCGTGGGGAATGAAAATTATGCCGAATAATCGATCGCCAAGCCACAAATTCCACCACCTGGGGGATGGGGGCCACACGAATCACACGTCCATTACGAGCGCCATTTGAGCGGCAAGTACCAACAAGATCGAGAGGGCCAGCTCCACTACCGGCACTGCTGTTTACAATCCAGCCCCGGACACGAAAGTGCACTCGTTTTGGGAGGTTTGTTTTGTCGGTATCTTCGGTGAACGTGAGTAAACAGAGAACAGCAGCCGGTCTTTCCGGAGGGCCCCACGGTCCGGAATTCGGCCGGAATCAATCGTACTTTGCGCGTTAATATAGTGCTGATGTGCGCTGATATCTTGGCGCAGCGTGAAAACCCCTTTTTTGCGATTTGGCAACCATCAATGAATCGCGCAAAAAGATGTCTGTTCCTGCACCCCGCAAGGCTATCGCGCAAAATCATCATTTTGCGTATGTCTGTGGTTTCCCCCTTTTTGTTTTCTCTCTGCCGTCGCCGTGGTATGTTCGCGATTAGAGTGGACCGCGTCATGAGTTCCTAGGGCTGGGTGGTGTGTCTCTGTGCGGTGCGGTGCGATTGGTGCAATTTTCGGCAGTGATTACAAATCAATCCACTCTGATCGATTGACTGCGCTCGAGTGCGCGTGGACCCAGGGCCACCGGGTCGCGTGGCGCGATCCCCGATTATTACCGTTCGTCCCGACGGACGGGACGTCCCGATTGCTGGCGGATTACGCGGTGGTCAAAGTCGATTCGCTGTACTGGCGAATGCGCCGTAATGGAACTCGACTGCAAGCCCCCTGAGCTAACGTCATCGAGAAATCGATGCCAAGGCTCAGATTATCACATAAGCATTAACCACGAAATAAAATTAAAACAAACAAAACCACGGTCGGCGGGCCGTTCGGGCGACCATCTGGAGGGTTGGCCAAATAATTGAAATTTTTGACAATGATTCGACAACTTCGACCAGAGCCGGGCAGCTTCACGGGTTGCTTCGGAGCGAAACCGAGAGGTCTGGCCACTAATATCACACCCGCGTGACTCATGCGCGCGTTATGGGAGTGTAGCACTATTGGTCTTTTTTTTACGGTCCCAACATAAGCTGTGGCTTTGTTTTGCGTGAATGCCCAAAATTGAATGCCGTCTGGTGGATCCCGGCGTGATTGCGGCCGATTGGGGTACAATCAAACGTGCTGGTGGTGGTGGTGGTGGTGTGGCCACAGGTGTTAAGTACAATATTTACCAACAGCCTTCGCCATGATGGGGCCCCGGCCGATGATAAGTGTTTATTATCGTTTCGGTTATTCAAAGCCCACAAAAAGCCTTCCGGGTGCGGATTAGACGTGGACGTGGACGTGGATTACTCATCGGCACTCGGTTGATCCCACGATAAAGACGTGTGATGCAATTAAGGCGCACGTTTTTGTTTCAATATTTTGATACCTTGCCTTAGGCGGGTTTACGCACCCCGCCACCCCCGGGCTGGATGAGTCAGTGAGTCCCCTGAGGATTCGCTGGTGGTCCGCAGTGTTGCGATTGAGTCATTTAAATCTCGTTTCTCGAGAAGCATTGTTAATTGCACACTTAAGTGCTTATGATAACACAAAGCTATTTAGCTGGAAATTTGATGCAGGATATTGGCGCAACAGGTTGATAACAAAAATAGAGCTGCCTTAGGCTAAAACAAGAACCGGAACAGGAAGCAATCTTCACTCTAGCAGGGCAACCTTTAGGCGGGGCGCGACGGATGTAACAACATTTGCACAACTCTTCACGCGAATTGCTTCCACCAAATAACGCTCGTTAGCTAGTATCGTTTACGCCACGCGGAAAGTACCACGCAGCGCGTCATTGGCAGGTAACCATTCTGGCTAATGGGCCACACAATCGGACGTATTACCGACGAACGAGTAAACAGGCCAAAAACCGGGGAAACCCGATCCGTTTCGGCCATTCTTAGCTCCCAGCTTTCTGCCCGCCATCGGCAGCTGATTTTCGGTCACGAACGCCATCCCCGAAAAGAACTGGCCAAGGTTTGACGGCGGAATCGGAATGTAACAATCGCCAAGTGGGTCGTCTCGGGGTCTCGGTGAAGTGCAAACCCACCGCGGACCCGTGTTATTTTGTTTACCTATAAAGCAATCAACAGAAACACGCAAGATAAACGAGAGATAAGCCCCGGAACCCGGTGGGGTGGGTGGGAAAGGAAAATTGTTTTCGGAAACCCCGGCCGCCACCACCACCACGGTTGGGTGGGAAAATTCATCTCATCCTTTCGCTCCTCCGCCGCTCGCTGGCGGTGGCCATGTTTCTCCGGTTGTTTCGGTAATTGTTTGACTTTTATTTGCAAACACATACATACACATCCGCAGGCCGTGTAAGCGTGGCGTGGTGGTGTGGTCCCGGTTCTCATTAGCTTCAACTTTTCCGCTTTGAAGCCGGGGCACTGTTTGAGTTTACGGCGTAACGGCAACCCGAACGTTTTTTTGGTTGTTGCTCGTTCTACACGGGAACACCGAACCGATTTTCACCTGCCCTGTGATCTTTGTGCCATTGAACCGGAACAGCGTGGTTCGTTTTTTTTCTTTCTCCACCGGAAGCTGTATTGGTGTACGTTTTTCGACAGATTATTTTCCATTGACTACTGGAGTCTGGACTGTTTGGCGACCCGTTTTTTTCCTGGGGCGCATGATTTTTCCTCTTTTATTTGCATGGCGATAAGAATCTGTGGCGGGCCCCAATTTGCTGGAAATTGAGGCTTTTGGTATGATTCGTTTCGCACTCTCAATCAGTTCAATTTGGTTGAACGGTTGGAATTTTAAATTCAAAACCACATCCGGCTCGTAAGCAACCAGGCGTCTCCATGGTGAAGCTTAACGAAGGGATCATTCGTTCAATCATTAACGTCAATCATTAGCTTCAATCATCAACGTTTAAACGCGTAACAACGAACACATACTAAACGTTTGCTAGAATGTCTTAAATCAAAATTAAGTAACTGAAAGATAATCTCACGCAATCGTACCATTCCGGGACTGATTTTCCGTTAAAAATTCGCCATTAAAGTATGGTTAAAAGTATGCCGCGAAACCGGCCAGAAGACGCCGGAAGAAGAACGGCGCAAGTTATTTGCCGGCCGAATGAATGCGGCGGCCCATTTTCCGCGTCATTTTACTTCTGACTTTTGAGCCCTTTTTATTATTACACGAGCCTTAAAAACATTTTTGCCGGGCGTCGCTTTCCTTCGCGCTTTCTTCGGCGAGACGGCCAATCATCGTCTTCCCATCGGGCACAGGGAACGGGCGCTCGTGGCCAGAAGCGTTATCGTAACCGGAAATGTTTCCTTGCTCCTGTTGTTTCCCCGGAATCGGTTTGATTCCGGCGTTCTGCCTGTTTTTCTATTGTGCCACACAAAGTTTGCGGTAAAAGTTCCCGCAGGTGGCCGAACCATTCCACGGGTTCTCTGATTTTTAAATTTTGTTTCTTTATCTTCCCGTCTGATTTGAATTTTCCACTTTCCACGACTTTCTTCCGCAGCGTAGCACCGGCTGACAGCGCCGTAATGCTAAACGGCGGGGATCGTAATTAGCACTCCGGGGTTACACGGTTCCTCACGGTGGCGACCGGTCTCGGGCAGACGGGCCGGCAGGGGCGCACGGCGCGATGAAGAGGGCCCGGTGGTTGGGTGTACGAGCGAAGCAAGTGACCACCGCACCGACCGAAGCTGGCGGTTGTCGTCGGCAGCCCGGAAGCAGCCGCACCGCCGTGATTGTGGAAGAGCGAAGAGCGGACCAGCTTGGCAGTGTGCTCCGAGGACAATAATGGACAGCAAGGGAGGCCCGCGAAGCATTCCAGCGAGTTCGGATCGTTCGTAATTTCGGACTGCAGTTTGGCGTCCCAAGTTGCGCCAAGGCCGTGTGTGGCCTGAACGCGAACGCGAAGAGAGAGCGAAAGAGAGCGAACACGCGCACGCGAGAGAGAGAGAGAGAAAGGGATATCAAAGAGGGAGCGAATCGAGCAAAGGGAACGACCCGTGACGGCACGATGGGGAACGAACCGGGGACCGCGAACTCTTCCGGTTCCGGAGGAAGCTCCGGTCGGGTCGGGGCTAGGAAGCGTGACTCGTGGCACGCGGCGACCGGCGGATCGAACGGGACCGACACGGGCACCTCCGGAGCGGGCACCGTCGGGGGTAGTGTCGGGCGCCAGGAACCACCGCCGCCGGACGGACCCACCACGGCGAAGGAGTCAGCCTCGAACGGAAGCTCGTCGGAGGGCAAGCGACCGCTACCGTCACCGCTGCCGATGGCCACGGCCGAAACGGCCCAGATCCTGAACAGCAAGGAGCGGAGCCTCGTCGTGACGCTGACCGGGGAGCGGCAGCGCGAAACGTGGAGCCAGAAGGCGGAGTTCCTGCTGGCCGTGATCGGGTTCGCGGTCGACTTGGGCAACGTTTGGCGCTTCCCGTACATCTGCTACCAGAACGGTGGCGGAGCGTTTCTCATCCCGTACTGCATCATGCTGCTGTTCGGGGGGCTGCCCCTGTTCTACATGGAGCTGGCCCTGGGCCAGTTCCACCGGTGCGGGTGTCTCACGATCTGGAAGCGCATCTGTCCGGCGCTAAAAGGTAAGCCGAACCACCGAAATTATTTTAATCAAATAAAGTACCGAAGCAAGTCATTAAGTTCATACGACTTCCCGCCGATAAAACAATGAAAAAGGCCGAGAACGGCCGACGAAAATAATCAGCTCTTTTAATTTGGCAGCAGAAGCCGCCAGGTGGAAGGCTTGGAGTCTCTAAATCAACCGTAAAATGGCAAACCACAGGAAAAGGCTGCTAAGCAGATTACCGAACGGTCGCGAGTGACCTGTGCTCCCGTTTTCTAATGTCCTTCGCGAGATAGAATTGAAACAATTTACCATTTTTTTGTGGGCAGTCGATCCCCTTCATTTGTTTCGAGTGAAAGACCCGGGGTCCAGTTAAAGAAAAAAGTCACGGTGGGACGGGACAGCTAGATATGAACGACACTTTTGCGCACCGGAAACCGTACGTGACATTTCCCGTGTTTCCCGACGATCGATCCGGACGGAGCGATGGGTATCGCTGTTCGCGCTAAAACCGTGGAAGCCAAAGAAAGCGCAGCAAAAAAATAAGAAATCAACTGGCCCCAGGATCGTTTACGCTTTGGCAGCAATCAAGGCAGCAAGGAGCGCCCGGATCGGGAAAGGAATCGTCGGCAAACATTTACACAGCCACAGGCACACCTGTCTGACGGGCGCGTGCCTGCGGTATAATGGTTACAATTGCTCTCGGAAGTGGAGGCAAAAATCAAAAGTTGCTTCCACAACCCGCTGCCTAGACCCGCGGCGGGCCCCGAGAAGTGGAAGAAGCCTCCACATCATTTAGATGATTTCCCTTGCCTTTTCCGCGATTTTTCTCGCCGGCATCAAACGGCATCATTCCGTCATTCCGGCGTTCCCTCCCAATCAGCGCCATCGCTCATAGTTTTCACTCAATAAATCAACAAATCAAACCATCGTACCGCATCCTGCTGATGAAGCGGCAGGATATTCATCTTCACCCACGCGCAGGACGACTGCAAGCGTAGGATTATGTGCCTCTTCTGTGGCGCGGATCCTGCGAGTGAGTAAATACCACGGAGCGGTGCCGCAGGTTTGAGTTCCTCAATCGAAAAGGGCTTACGCCGTAGTCGGCACCTTTACGCCGGATTTGTTTGAGATCTGAGGCTGGATTTTTAAGGTTTGAATAAGCACTTCATTCAGCTCCCACTTCACCTGGGAATGACGATCCGGGTTTGTTTCAGCATTTGCTCTAAAAAGGGTGTCTCTTGAAGAGCACATTTTTAAATGGAAACGATCCCGACGCGCGGAATGCGCGGAAACCAGGTCACGTGTGGGACTTGCCAAGTGCTAACGATTATTGGTTCAAGTTCTGCGTTGGTTCACGTTCTTGGTTCTCGATGGCTTGCATCAGCGGCATTACCCGGACACCTGAACGTCGATAGTCGATGAAGGCGCAGCAACAGCTTAATGGCAACACGGACCGTTTTGAATCCTCACGATCCTGCGGGGTTGTGTTACCGGTTTTTTATTGCCAGCCCCCTATCGGGTGGGTGCTGTTGATAAGCTTCGTTTGCCGTTCGTTGAGTATCATGCTCCATCGAGTGCATTTAGCTCGGTCGGCGAAGCCGTTACACGTCGGGATTCAATGAGAACCTTGGCAAAGGAGTGCTCCTTCTAGTTCTCTGGCAAAACACACGCAAAACTTTCTACTACGCTCCGCTATCGAATTTAAGGTCATACCGTGTTGGCCTAGAAATGTATCGTTCGGTTGCTGTGTGAGCCGCCAAGAAAGGCCTCGCCACCCCAGGAAGGCTTGATGCCACCGGAAACAGACGGGATGATGATTTAAAATTGTTTCTGAATAGACAATTTAGCCTCCCTTTATCAAAACGAAACCGTGGCGTAAGTTGCCGACCTACACCGCCTCCGAAACCATGGCCACCGTAAGAAAACCCCCAGCGGCCCCAGGAAGCGCTCATTGCGAAAAGGTATTGATTGCGGAGATTGCGAGTTGAGGCAAAGAATTAGATTAAATTTTGCCACCCTTTCATGCGTCGATGAGCCGCCTTGGCCGGCTTTGCGGGGAAGGATCGGATATGTGAAAGTTAGACATCCTGCCGACGAGAAGACGGATGACGACGATGGCGGTGGTGGTGGTGGTGATGATGGCGTACTCCAAAACTCGACGAAACGAACCGGAGTGGCGTTGGGTGACCCGGTTTCGGTTTTCTCACGGCGCGGCAGGGCACGAAAACTTACCCATCATCGCCAAGAGCCTGGCCAATCTGCCAAGAGCCTGGCCAAGAGCCAGGGCCACCATGAAGAAAATTAATTTCTAACATCTTTAAAATCGGCCGAGCTCGTCGACAGACAACAGCGCAGCGCAAGTGACAGTTACGTCAGTTTTTTGTCCGAATCGCCTGGTCGTAATTTTCCAGTGTCAACCCGTAGGTCTTAGCAGGCTAACAAACCCCCATCCTGCTCGGAGACCGGTCGGTGATAACGTCATAAACAAAGCCTACTGCCTCCTTCGACCGCCAGAGATGGTGGTTGGTTGGCGGGCGAGTGTGTAACGTCAACCTTAGAGGGTAAAAGTTCCGCTACGGGGAGATACTACCCCGTAGTAGCCGAGTGCCATAAATTATGAGGCAAAGATGACGGACGGTTCGTTCGTCGACGGCGCACGACACGCAATGCGGGATGAGTTTGGAAATTAATTTTCAACTTCCGTGCCCTGGTTTGCGTCGAAGGATGATGACGCGGAGCCCACCGGAGGGTGTGTCCTTCCGATTCTGGTCCGGGGGCCGGGCCGTTTCATGTTATGGTCAGATTCGCTCAAATCATTGCGTGGCCGACCGTTTGTCACGAGCAATTAATTCGCCAACTCACTTTGCGACACTGATTAATTGATATCGAACAGGAAAAAGACTGGCGGCCGCTGGCCGGCCACAAATACAGTGGACTTGTATTGACTTTGACTGCTAGAGCCGGTGCTCCATTTGGTGATTAGCATCGAGCAAATAAACAGGGGCTTTCCATTTCATTCCATTAGAGTCGCCGAGAGTGAGGTTAGGTCATGGATGACGGACAAATGGACGTCTTCGAACGTTCCGGGCACCAGGAACAGTGGACGTTGCCGGGCCACAATTTAGTTCTGTAGTTGGGCGAACTTGTTGAATCCCTGGAAGGGTGTGGACTCCGGCGTATCAAGCAACAAGTGTCGAGTGCCGGCAGAGTAAAGCACTGGAGAACGAAAACTCGACTCGACGAGGCGGAACTGGAAAAGAAAATCCCACTTGGGACAGCGTTCCCCCGTCGGTCGGTCCGATATCCGATGGTTCCGCCGGCAAACTCTGCACGTCGTCCTTGTGGTTTAAAAAAAAAGTGGGAACAAAAAATGTTTGTGGTTGGGTTTATACTCCCCGGGCCCGGGAGCAGAGAGCCCCCGAGAGTGTTTACGGACATCAGAAGAGAACTAGAACCAGAAACTGTACGCTGTAGGCTTTTGACTACTAGGCATATAGGTCGCGGTGGGATCAGATTGTAAGCTCGTAAATATACCTAGAAACGTAATGACACAGCGTTGGTTTGAAGGCTTGGCTCCGTTGGGTCCTTTGGGTCCACGTCCGAGAATCTAAACCTGTGTTATGACTATTTTTTTAATGCCAATCGACGTCAGGCATATGAATTAAAAAGTGTTTAGGTAATCTCTCAATACTTATTCGAGCAATAAATGTGGGCACAATTATGGGGCGATTAATTCCCTCCATAACCCGTAACCGTAATCCGCCTCATTGCCGAGAAAATCGATACATCGAAGCACATCCGTGCGGTGGAATTCAATTCACCACCACCACCCACCCCAAAACGACTCCTTCGGGTACACTTGACCGCTTTTATCCCACCCATTTCCCGTGCACCGTATCTTTCCGTCATTGTGGTCGATTATGCGGATTTCAACATTTAATGGTCGTCGCCGCCGTCGAGTAGAATCGTCTACTCGATTTCATTACGCTTCGAAACCGCAACGGCACCGGGTGGTAGGTGCAGAGGTGACAATAAATATAGGCTCTTTTCGTGTCGTAAATCACCGGTAGCCGCATCCAGTGCTCGGACTCGGACACTATCAGATTTTATGCGCGACCGACCAATTACTCAATCGGATGTGGCCATATATTTTTCAAACCCGCCCGTAATCTGCGCTCCTAAGGCTGAATGACTCCCGCTCCGACTCACTTCCCGTGTTCCTCGCAGGTGTGGGCTACGCCATCTGTCTGATTGACATCTACATGGGCATGTACTACAACACCATCATCGGGTGGGCCGTCTACTACCTGTTTGCGTCGTTCAGCTCCGAGCTGCCGTGGACCAAGTGTGGCAACCCGTGGAACACGGATGCCTGCTCTCCGGTCACTGGCCGACTGAACGACACTCTGCGGAACGCGAGCGCCACCCTGATGACGATGACGACGGCCGCAGCCAGCACCTTCATTCCATCGACGGATTCGGGCGCCAATTCGACAACGCTCGCGACCACACTCTCCACCATCGCCGGCCACCAGCTATACCACCGGGACCGGGAGCACCTGCTGACCAGCAGCCTGCCGACGGTGCTAGCGAATCTCAGCACCAGCACCGTGGCCACGGTTGTCGAAATGGCCGGTGGTGCACCGGCCGCCGCCATTCCGGTGTTGGCCAGTCCGGCCCGAGAATTTTTCGAGTAAGTACAAGGGCGCGGTAATCAAACTCTCGTTGCACCACTCGCAGTTGTTTATGGGTTGTTGTTGGTCGTAAATGGCCGAGAATTTACTGGCTTCTTAACGGTGTCGGTCGCACGCTGGGCCGTTTTATGTTCTCCGTGGCACAATCCTTCCTCTGAAGCGATGTGAATGCTATTTCCCGGCGATGGGGTTGTATCGAAACTTGGAGAATTAAAAGTTGGCTCTCGTGCTTATCACCAGGCGTCAGGTGCTGGAGCAGTACAAATCGCACGGACTGGACTTTATGGGGCCAGTCAAACCGTCGCTCGCCCTGTGCGTGTTCGGGGTGTTCGTCCTGGTGTACTTCTCGCTCTGGAAAGGTGTCCGCAGTGCCGGCAAGGTGGTCTGGGTAACGGCCCTCGCCCCGTACGTCGTCCTGCTGATCCTGCTCGCCCGAGGAGTCACGCTGCCGGGGGCCGCCGAAGGAATACGCTACTACCTAACGCCACAGTGGAACAAGCTAAACAACTCACGGGTAAGTTTCGTCCGCACAGCATCGTTCCCCGGGGCGACTTTAAAGCAGAAAAGCTTTCGCAGGTATGGATCGATGCAGCATCACAGATCTTCTTCTCACTCGGGCCCGGTTTCGGGACACTGTTGGCTCTGTCGAGCTACAACAAGTTCAACAACAACTGCTACCGGGACGCCCTGCTCACCAGCAGCATCAACTGTCTGACGAGCTTTCTGGCCGGGTTCGTCATCTTCTCCGTGCTCGGCTACATGGCGAACGTGCAGAACAAGTCGATCGAGGAGGTTGGCCTGGAGGGGCCGGGCCTGGTGTTTATCGTCTACCCGGAGGCGATCGCCATGATGAAGGGCTCGGTGTTCTGGTCGATCATCTTCTTCCTGATGCTCATCACGCTCGGACTGGACTCGACGTTCGGTGGTCTGGAGGCGATGATTACGGCCCTGTGTGACGAGTATCCACGCACGATCGGACGCCGGCGGGAGCTGTTTGTGCTGGTCCTGCTCGGACTCATCTACATCTGCGCACTGCCAACAATGACATACGTAAGTGATTTCATCGCCCCACGCCAATTACGCCACCTTATCGGGCGTTTAAGTCTCCCATTAGGCGCGCCAAAGCGTTTGGCAGCCATCAAGAAACGCGCTACATACTTTCTCCATTGCTTTCGATTCTCGACTCATTTGTGCCAATTGCTCGGAGTAAACTTCCCCTTCTGTTGACTTTCCCCCGACCGACCTCCATTAGACCCACCGACCGAGCTCACCGAGGTTACCTCATCAGCTGTCGATTCTCAAACGGTTGGTTCGGAACATTCGCGTCGCGGAACAAACGCAATCCTGAAACGGCAACAAATAGAGGGGAAAGAAAGGCCACACGCGCGGCGCAGGTTGGAAAATCTAGGGCTTTTGCGGTCAAACATCAAAGATGGTGCCCGGTTTGGGGATGGGAAGTGGAGAGAAAGGAACTAGAACTAACAGGGTGATGAACGGCTCGGAATAAAACGCAGGAAACCTTTCCGATCGATCGATTCCGTAGAAGATAAACGGAAAAGGTAGAAGGACCGTTCCACTTGTGACGGTCACTTGAGATCCTTGAGAAGTGGCGAACGAGCTGTGTGCGAGCGGCTTTCCTTGATGAGTTCGCCTCGATGGTGTTGGTTTTGCTACGTCCCCCGAGGAGGCTGGACAGACACGGGACGCTAAAGAAAAATCAATTTCAATCCCCTTTGGTCCGGTCCGGTTACTACGGGGGCGTCCTGAGTGAGCCAGCGGGAGCGGAAACGTGTGAACGATCAGCCACGGTCCGTGAGCAACGTTCAAACCTCCGGCTCAGGAAGTGTTTGTGGCCCATTTGAATTGATAAGTGAAGCGTTCGGTTTCCGTCTCCTTATCGCCGGACCGGGCCAAGTGTTTGGCGCCTCCATTCGTCAGCGGTCAGTGGCGACGGCGGAGGCGGCGGTGGCAAGTGATAAATAATGTCCGAGTTAATTCAATCACTTACGATACGATACGGTGCGGCGTGTTTGTGATAATGGCCTCACTGGTAGTGGTCATGTTTTTATGCATGAGCCTTCGGTGGAGGACGAATCCAGGGGGTTCGCGACGTAGACGTTCCAGCGATTTATCTGCCGCTGCCGCCTTCACGGAGATTCTATCCTTTCCGTTGATGCGGTGGTCTGGAACTGATGGAGCTACAGGTGCTTGTGGGCAGCTTCATTTCATTACATCCTGCAGTGTAGCGTTCTACCAACTCCTTCGGCGTCATCCTTGGATTTTTTCACAAAATTTATCGGACACCAACCAAAGACTTCTACAATCAACGGGATCACTGTAATTGTTAGGGTGGCGTTTATCTGGTCAACTTCCTCAACGTGTACGGACCCGGGCTAGCGATCCTGTTTGTCGTGTTCATCGAGGCGGCCGGCGTGTTTTGGTTCTACGGGGTCGAAAACTTCTCCGCCGACATCGAGCAGATGCTGGGCAAGAAACCGTCGCTCTTCTGGCGCATCTGCTGGAAGTACATCAGCCCGACGTTTCTGTTTGTAAGTAGGGAAAAGGCGCTTCCAAAAAGCCAATACCGATGCTATAATGTTCCCTCTTTTCGCAGTGCATCCTAATATTTTCACTCCTGGGGTACGAGGAAATGCTCGGCGAGGAGTACGAGTATCCGGAGTGGAGTGTGGCCGCCGGTTGGGCCCTTACACTGTCATCGGTGCTCTGCATCCCGACGTATGTGATCTACAAATTTCTGAAAAGTCCTGGCAACTGCAGGGAGGTAAGCTGTCACCTCTAGGAATTCCTTGAATCCGAATGGCCCGTTCAGAAACCTGGTTCCCTTTTTCCAGCGATTGAGACGCACGTTCAAGCCGGAACCCCTGATACCGACGGCCATCCCCGGCCAGCTGTACACCGGCACCGCCGTCTGACATGATTGCGCCAAGGAAAGCTGCTTGCGGCGGGCCCGCTGGCCCAGCGGCGTCTTCGTGCGCCTCGATTCACCAACGAACTCTTGTTGTTCCCCGAACGTCACCATTACCGTCGCTAACCATGATCGTTGTCGTAGTAACCATCGCCGTAGCCGCGATAGAGTGTGTTCTAGTAGCAGTAGCAGTAGTGCTGGTAGTTGCAGCAGCAGCAGCAGCAGCAGTAGTAGCCATAGATGTGCTCTTGGTAGCCAAGAGGGTAGATACGCCTGTGTCACTGGTAATGGTAAACATGATAGCTATGATAACACTTCCTCCTATCCCGAAGCGGGTCACCGTTACGGGCATCGGCACCATCGCCGATGCCGAAACTTCGAGAGGCACACCGTGGACCCCATTAGCCACCCGGCCTACGCAGGAGTGCCGGTAGCTTCGACGGTGCTGTTGATAGGAGGCAGCACCGGAAACGGCGTCGGCACCACGGCAACCGGCTGCTATCCGTTCGATTTGTTCCAGCGTCAGTATCGCGGGCTCGGTCCCGCCGAGAAGGTTACCATCCCGTGTTACGCCCGCGATGTTTACGCATTCCGGGGAAAGCTCACGTTTCCGTTGGCCACCGAATGGCTTGTTTAGAGAGAGAGAGCAGGAGGTAGATAGAGAGAGACAAGGCCGGAAGCGAAAGAGCAACCGTTCGTAGCATCAGCCATCTACGGACTTGGAGTTGCACACTTTCGCCTCCGACGTTCTGTCAGTGTTTTAGGGAATCGTCGTCGGATACCACCAGGATGCAGGATCTTGCCAAACAGGAACTGACGCGGAAGAAATCGAACGAACATAGCTTCCACAGTTCCAGTGGCCAGGATCAGGGACCGTTGTTGTCCGCATTGTGTTTGAGCGGCGCACGTGCCACGGAGTCCGGATAGAGCGCCACGTGTTGTTAGATGCTTTTATAAAGTTTTACATATTTCTATCGACCGATGCATTTAGTAGGCTAATTGGAAACAAAGTATTTAATGACTATTTATATATCTCCATATTCTAGATTTATATATACACACCCGCCCATACAGTACACCTAGTGTTGGCTATAATCCTTATCCGAAGGGCATACAAAAAAAAACTGCTGAATGTTGCATAATAGGACTATTTTTATGGAATCTACGCCGGTAGACATGTTAAGTGTAGAATGCCCAAGCGCAAGGACTTCTCCCGCATAGAATGAGGAAGAAGTGCGAACGAAACGCCAAACCACACCAGAAGACAGCATAGCTCTTCCCAACCTGTACAACGCGCGCGCACTTCATGCCGCCGAGGTGCCCCTCTCGAATAATGTGCGGTAGATGATCATGTTGTATTGGTTATTCATTGCAAGTAGCATGCCAGTTCATTTAGCCTTAGCGGTCTCTATTGTTTGTTGGTACTCCCAGGGCACATTTGACTGTTTGCGGTTGGTGACGGAACGGAACCCCGTGTTCCGTCGTCGCGAAGGGAAAGGATAGGCGGAAATCGAGCAGCAACACACAGCCATTTGCTGTTCGATTTCGAGCGAGATGGGTGCGTACTGGAGAGGACTGCTCGTCAGGATTTTTGTTGATAAATCAAGAACTCGTTTGTAGAGCCCGGTATTTTTCGGACACAAAAAAAACACGGACAATAAAGAACGTTTGTATGATTCAGTTGCTTTGATAAGTTAAACGAGGTGTTTCATTGTGTGCCATTTTCCATCGTCGGCTTCCGATTTCAGTTGCGGTAATCCTTTTCAAAATGTACAATAAACCGTTTAAAGCAAGGAGAGCTTTCACGTTGAGGCAGCTTTTCGATCAATTCACCTTTCTCACCACGTCAAGCAAGCTCACCACGGACTGACGCAAGCTCACCACGGTTCGAACAAGTTTATTTTAGTGGACGGAGAAATCAGCTTTGCCAAAATAAGGTAGTCTTAAATCACGTTTCAAATTATGAAGACCAAATTTTATATGTTTCAATAAATGCCAAACATAATAAATAACTGAAAGGTAGCTCGGTGGCCATCCTTCTTCAGCGAGTCAACCTCTGCACGATAGAGTATAAACGGAGCGCCACACCACAGCGCAACACACTCACACAACGTTAGGTTTTATCTGAATGTTTACAGTTTGCATGACATCTCTTTCGTGCGCGCGTTTGTGGCTTCTCGCTCTGCCGCTCTTGCATTGTTTCTCTCCTCTCTCGCTCTCGCGTGAGGCTCTCTCGCTCTCGCGCCTCGTTTAGTTATCTCGCTCTAGCGTCGGATGTCCCTTTCCCGTTCGTAAATCGTACGCAAAAAAGAAAAATCGGCGAAAGTCGCATGTAGAAAACCAGAGACCAAGAACGCGGCGAAAAAACCCGAAGTGTGAAAGTGTGAAAGTGTGTGTAAACCGAAGTGCAACCGAAGTGAAAGGAGAAAAACCAGGGACCGGGAACGCGGAACGCCGGGTCGAAACAGGCGGTCAGAAAATACGAGACTGACCAAAAAGGAAACAATTTTTCAAACAATCTTGAACACAATATTGAACTTGAATGCCACCGGAACCAGTAATTTGTTTTCATCATCAGAATGTCAACTTGTTCAAATTTAATGTATCTCAGCGAGTGTGCTCCAGCTCCGTGAAAAGCTCTTCGCCACAAGTTCGCATCGAATCGCGGGTGCTGCGTTGTGTCCTTTTGTGTCTGTGCCGTGTGTGCGTATGTGTGTGCAGGGGTTGAAGCCGAAAGGACGATTCGCGCTCCGGCAAACGGCGGCGTTAAGGACCTCGCAAGGATCCTGCAGATAGATAGTTTTGTGAGGTCCTTTTGCCGCAGCATCGGGACAGGTGTGTGTTGGTGTCCAGAGTGTGCCGGAGTTGTATATGGTGTTACCGTGGCCGGGTGTCCTCGACTCGCCAGGTTGCGTGGATTTTGTTTTGGACGTTCTCCTTCCCGTGGGTTAATTGCGTGAGGAAGCTGAAGGACGACGTTTCTGTCGGCAAGTGCTGCCCTTTCACAAGTGCGTCAGGATCAACACACTCGCATGTCGATGGTTGCTTCCGCAGACTTCATTGATCCGGTTTGGCGCGTCAACTTGCCCGCGGGGATTCGAGTCCCTCGAACGAAGCAGATAAGAGGGTGTTCCTCTTGGTACATTCCGGAACGGAACACCTTGATGATTTCTTGAGCAATTATGCTGCGGTGCTTCGAAAGGAATCCCAAAAAAAAACTCCAAACACAACACTTATGCTCCTCACTGCGTTAGTCTCTATCTCTCTCGCGCGCACTCTTTTTCACTTTGTGCTCTCTCTCTTTCTCTGGGCATAAACAGCATTCCTTTTCTTCCTACGCACACGTACACGCGCCGTGTGATGATGTTGTGATTGTGTTGTGCCGGTGAGGTGGGATTTTGTGCGTATCTCAGGTGTGTCGACGCGTGTGTGCGTGCGTTTATGTTGGGCGGAAAGAGCGAGAGAGCAACTGGGAGCAGGTGAATGGAGAATGGCGCTGCTCGTCCAAAGGAAACCTCTGAAGGTGGAATTCCTGGAGGTGTTTAATGCTATGATTTTTATGAACCGAGGCACCCTCATCTTCCCCCGGATAAACCGGGAATAACGAGGGAATCTATTCTGGGCTTTCATTGCAATCTGGAGCATCCACTACAACATCCTCTTGACCCCGGCCGATGGTCTATTGATGAGCGCTGGGGTTTCTGTCTGAATTAGTCTAATGAACGGGAAATTGAATAATTTATGGAACGTGCAAAAGCGGAGAGCCTTTCCCGGAGAAACGGAGATTCCCACTTTTTTATTACTTCAAAAATAATGGCCACCATGTATTTATGGTTCCGCCACATATCGACAGCCGCCTTTCGAGGAAGGTCGTTATCACCGCTGAATTTATTGGTTTGCCGGCAGCCGCCAGCCGTGCGGAGTAGTGAGACACGTATTGACGCACTTCGCGAGGACGAACTACGCCACGGAACACACCGGGGGCCCATCATCATTCGGCCATCAAATATCGACTTTTCGGGGGGGCCAAAAGTATCCTCAGGTACAGGACACGACAGAGCGAGAGTGAGAGCGAGTCCTGTTGGCGCACGTGGAAGAAATAATCGATAATTTTTGGATGGTTCGTCGAGGTTTGAGGGAGAGCAAGGACTTCGGCTGCGGTCGCTGTTTGCGTATGACCTTATTTCCCTAGCGGCGCGTATCATTGGCAATCACCGCATACCGGAGAAACCATTCATAAAACGGGCCAAACAGAAGTTCTCCGTTCGAAAATCGTTCGTTCGGTGACTGTTTGGGAATGTTTTGGTCCACCCCAATTGGTGCCCTTCAGGCTGGAGGGCAAGAAGTGCATGCAGTGCGCTGAAACTCGAGCTAAATTCCACATTCCCCCGAAAGGCCTCGAGTCTACTCGTGTCCTTGCTTTCGATTTTCCAACTCCAATCCCAAAAGACCCCGGGAGATCGAGGGCGAAAGCGACCGTGGCGGCCACTGTTTGAAGACATCTCGTTGGGACAAAACTGGAGTACCCAAAGCGAATGTAAACACCATTTTCGGTGTAGTATTTTGCACCAGCCGAAGGAGTTGCACGGAGCTCCTTGTTGTGGCATCGATGCGTTGTCACGCAGCGATCTTCTTCGCTGGCTGGCGGGGCGGTTGTTAAGCTTGTTTTCGGGGCACTCGAAGCTGTCCGGGCCGTCTCGTTAGTGCCGTTTTGCGGTAAAAGCTTCCAGTTCGCCGGCGAATATCCTTGCCAGGAGACACCACCACTCACGGGCCCCAGAAAGTGTGTTCCCGCCCTCGGCGGAAGGATAAATTGTGCAAACAAATCTCTGTTTACACCGGCGCGATACAGCACATACCGAGCGAGCTGAAGACCAACGGAATGTTCACTGACTATCCGATGGCTGAGTGCACTTGGGGGAGGGCAGATGGAATGCTTTTTAAAAAAAATTAAGCACCTTTCACTACTAAAGCACCGTCCATGAATAAAGATGAAAGGATTATTTATTAAATACTGCTTCGCAACGGTGTAAAGTCTTCAGGAACACGGAGATGGCTCTTATTTACAGCAGAAGGAAATCAATTATTGACACAGCGATTGGAAGCGGACACTCTCTCTCTTCCTCTGTCTCTGTATAATCGAAGGACACTATCAGCTCTTAACGAGCACGAGAAAGATAACGAAGCGCCGTAATAGAGGACGAGTAGTCCGGCCGGCTGTGAGAGGGTATCATATTAATTCAGCTTCTGTGTGTTACAGCGGCCCCCCTTTCCACCTGGCCAGGAAGTGCGAAACCCGGCGACGGAGTGGAACCCTCGTCAGGCCACCACCAGAGCTGGGGCGGCCCCCCGGTCACACGTCTTCCTGATTGGTTCCGTTTCGCTATGACGGCAAATGTCAAGAGGTTGCAAAAGCCCAACGGCGCCGCCACCACCGCCACCGCCGACGACAGTATCAATTTGTGCAAAGTGTAAAGTGAAAGAGAAACCGGTTTGTGTCGGGTTCGATTGGTACGGCCGGGTGAATCTAACTACCTAAGTGAATAACCACCACCGCCGGAGTTTGACATAACCTTCCGAGTCAGTCAAACGGTCGCTCGCAAAGGTCGCCGCCACGTGGGAGATGTAGAGAAGGGGCGGAGCACCTCTGGGGGGAAAAAGGTTAAAGAAATTGTCAAAACGTCAAAGGCGAGAGTGTGAAGAAGGAGCAGCGACAGGAAGCAGCACTGTCGGGTGTGTGACAATCGTGTGACAAGTGGCCATCCGGCATCCGGCAGAATCGATACACGCGCCGATTGACAGGTTCCGGTAGAACGTCCTCGTGGGTTTGCATAGGTAAGTGGACTTGGATCCGACTCTCTTGAGCGTTCTTGCCAATCTTGATCAATTCTTTAAATTACTGAACAGTTGTCTATCTTTTTAATCTTCAAAAAGGAATATGGAAAATTTTGAATTTTTCGAAATGTTATTGATTCAAAATGTGCCCAAAAGTGAGGGATATGATTTGGTGAAACCAGTCTGTCTATTCTGTTCTATTCTATTGAAGAGTGGAATTTGTTTTGAAGTTCAGGTGAGAGAATCGAACTAACAGAGCTCTGTCAACCTGTCATTTATTCTCTACGAGATCGGTTGATGGTGGAGCTGTGGCCTTCGACAATCCCACCGGCTATCGATTCCGATGACTCTTGTGAGGAGTGTCATGACTACTACGATGAAACAAGATTCAGAATTTTTCTAAAGTCCAGTCTAAAGTTTTGAACATTTTTGCTGTGAATGTTGATGTAAAAATTAAGGTGCGACCGATACACTGGGTAAGGGACGGCGAAAGATCCGTTACGTGAAAGGCGACTGTCAGAATCACGCCGCCACAATTGACTTTCGGACGCAACGTTTCTTTCGCGCGTTTTGCATTCGCGCGGTCTGTCTTTTAGAAAGTTAACCACCTTATATGGCCTCCATCATCACCGCTTCATCGGATTCTGTGTCGATTGTGAAAGGTACTTCAGGTGGCCAGCACAGCGCGCGATGCAAGAATTTCTACATTCTCGAGGTCTCTCTGGTGAACGAGGAACGACCGCTTTCTTTCGCCACTACTTATCTGGGAAGCCGGTCCTTTCTCCCGGTCACTTTGAGTGGCCCAAAAACATTTCTGGAAATACTCAAATACTCTGGTTTCCTTCTCTGGAACACATGCAGTCCGTGATGTTACTGGCATCGCGACGAACGAACAATTCTCACGTAAATCGTTCCCGTTGATCAAAAACCATGTCAAGGCGAGAAACCGTCGGTTCTCCCCGAGAATGCCCCCGGGGGGCGCAGACAGAACAGACCGAGCATCGCAAAATCGGTCGGAACGAAAAGGGGGAAATTAAAATCGCTCCGGCTACGGCCGTTCCGGGCCAGGCCAGAGCATTCCTTGTCGTGGGAGCTCCGCGTTCTGGGCGCGCTACGGATGGTTGTTTATCCCACCGAAAGGCACATTTTGACCCCCAATGGCCGGTGGCGACGGCGGCGGAGAGGGTGCTCCGGGCACGCTCGGGCGCGTCCCAAATCGGCAAATCTCGTGTTTGGCATGTTCCCGGTTTGTTTCGTTGTTGTTTTATAGCTTCTTCACGGCACCACCACCGCCACGGCACGGTGTTTTGGAACCTCTCACGAGAAGGTCCGGCCGGCCGCGGGTGTAGTGTGAGGGGGGGCGGGTCTGTCCGTTGCCCAAGGTTCTTGGGGCGAGGGTTGTTCTGCGCTGTACATGATACAATCACATTCTGTGCCGACCCCCCCAGCCTTCACCCAGTACCTCTCAACTGGGCCGCGCGCGACGTAGACGTAGGCCCAGCTCGGGACCTACGAAACCTGCCCCAAAAAGTGAACATTGTCACGAACCAGCAGCACCAGCAACACCAGAAGGTAGACACGTGCGGGAGAACACCAACACGGGGCGGCATCCTCGGGGCTCGGGAAAATGTCGCATCCAGCGCGCGCGGACTCGATTCTCACGACGTGACTTATCGGTGGATCGGCGCTGGAACCTGACCCTAGAACGCTCGCCATGTTGAGGTGTGCAGTAACGGAGTTTTTGGGGCCGCCAGTATCGGGAGGTTACGTCGGGGATTGCGGACACGTACCGCGCACGTACCCGCGTACTCCCCGCTATCAGGAAGAGAGTTCCGGAGGAGAGTTTCGTAACTACACGGCAGCAGGAATTCGAGGAGTGTCTCGCAGTGGGAAGGAAGTCGAAAATTTTGCGCAATTATCCAGCGTTCTTCAAGATAACGCTGCCAGCTTGGAAGTGGCCCCAAACTTCTTCGCCATCTGCCACCGACGAACCCGACCTATGGCTACTCGATCGGGCGAGACTCTGAGCAAGGTACTTTCAAGTGCGGTACCGTTACCATGGTTACCTACCGCTAGGTGCAAGAGCGATTCTCTTGACACGCCCGTGCGCTGCTTGGCGCCAACCAAATTGGCGAACAGAGTTCGATAGGTCCGCGTGATGAATAAACAGGGCCGGCGTTAAGTTTTTCGGGCCGCAAGTTTCGAGGGGAGCCCTGCGAAGCCACTGAACCACAGGTGCCCTTATATGCTGGCGGCCATCGTTCAGCCATTTTCCCTGCACCAACCCAACCCGAGTAGCTCCCCAAGGAGAGCCATTCCGTCGCTACTCCGGTCGAGTTGGGGAGGCTTCTTTTCGCTACTGCTCTTCACCGTTCGCCACGGCGCGAAAAGAAAGAAAATCCTTTCAGTGAAAAGCCTCGCAGTACTCGAATGAAATTTGCTTTTGCTTGAATGATTCACAGCCTCTCTCAGAGGGGCCCGCGTGGGGTTGACTTTCCGTCCTCGACGACTACACCTTGCTGGAAGCCCCGACCTCGAGAAGGCCCGTAGGATGCAGAGAGTTTGAATTATTAAACAGGGCTGCCAGCATAGAAAGTTCTTCATGTTCGGTTCCACCGAAGTTCCAGTACTCACTCGGGGAGAAACAGGTGTAGTCACGTCACAACGACGACACAGGCGCACTTTTTTCTGGTTTTTGTGCATTTTTTCGAAGGCATTTTCGCGAAGGCAAGTGCGGCCAGAAACTTCTGAGATGGAAGCAATATCTCAAATCGGGCGAGAACTTTCGTCGCTCCAATTTGATGTGCGTTGCAAAGGTGCGCTACGCCAAACAAATATGGACACTACAACGACAGAACCCCGTGCCAAGTGAAGAAGTATTCGATATTGCTCGGCGTGTCGATATTAAATACGCTTGTTAAATGTTTTAACGGTTGAATTCCATAAAGAAGGATCTTAACTTCGGAAGAAGTTATGTCTACAAACCCTCAGAGTCTTGCAGGAATTTCTCGAAACTCTCTTGCCGCTCACTCACTCATTTCAATAACAAAGACGCTAAAAATTCTGGCGTAAACTTTGCTTTGCAATTCCGAACGAAACCCCTTTTTCGATTGTGCTCAATTCTTCGAATCGCATTTTTGGGAGGTCCGCTTCCACCTCTCCTTCAGCCGACACCGTAGCGGGTCAAGTGACCCCTTTTCCGCAATTCTTAAGCCCGGCACACACGGAGAAGTTGAACTCATTTTTTTCACTCACTCATCCGTGAGATATCCCGTTCGGAATGTAAATTTGCAGCGTGCACAGCAGTGAGCATAAAATGAAGCCCAACATAAAATTCGCGACAACACACGCAGCCACACCGGGCCGAACGTGATTTGTTTACGCACGGGGACCTGAGGGGCCCAGGGCGACGACCCGGCATGACTCCTTCCTCTCCTCTCTGGGGTAGGACTTCATGTGCGTTTTTTCGGCGAGGCTTCGCGCGAATACCTGCCCGGCGGCGGACAGGTGTTATTTTCGCGAAGCTCTTTCCCCGCGAAAGGAAAGCCCCGTGAGCCCTCCCGAGGGAGAATCCAGTTCTCTCACCCATCGGCTGCCGCCATTTTATCTCAACATCACGCACGCACGGCACGCGCGCACGACACTTTCGACTTTCGTGTCCTGATCGTGTGCGAAAGACACACTTTTTCGATTCCACCGAACGGTGGCCGAGTTCCGGTCGGGGCACACCCATTTGTCACCGCCCGACCGCCAGTTACCCGCGGGCACCGCACGATAAACGTCTTCCAGATCTCTCTCTCTCTCTCTCTCTCTGTGGTTGGTCGGCTTGCGGATTTCCCATAAATCTGGTTTTAATATTTACACCACCGCCATTCTGTTATTACCATAAATCGATTTAGGTACGGGCCAACCGGGGAGGGCCGAGCCGAGGATGCTGGCGGCTTTGGTCACAAGTGAAATGTGGCCTTTTTTGTAGCACAAACTTTTCTTTTTGCGGGCGACGGCCACCATGTGGAGGAAAGTGGGAAACATTGGGCATGAAAAATCGAGCCTTTGGGTGCAGAAGGAGCGAAAGGAGCCGGGCCGGGGCCAGTCGTTTTGAGTCGATCGATCGTTTTGAGTGATGTGGGGATGCGCTCTGCGGAGCAACACTCCGACCAAAGTGAAACATTCATTTGACATGTGACCTGTTCGGCTCACGGCTCGTTTATTGATTCCCGACCGAAACTTTCCCAATATAATCTACTCGAATGGAACTTTGCTCTCGCCGGTGGTGTCACCCGCAGCATAGACAACATAATTTATTGGAGCCTCCGAGAGACAGAGAGAGAGTGTGAATTGACGGAGAATCGATAGAATCGATCGCATCACACGTGTCACGTGCGCCCCCGTCCGGGTGGCCGTAACGCGAAAGAAAGAAACTTAAAACGATTAAAGGACAAAGGTGAGTGGGCAACCAACATTTCTGCCCCGCGAAGAGGAGGCGAAAGGTGTTGATTCGATTTCCTTTCGATAGAGACACCAAGAGAGAGCGTCTTCGGCGCCGAGTGCTGCTTTTGGTATTCAGCACGCACGTGGACGTCGCACGACTATCCCGATCGCTGAAAAATGGGTGCCAAATGGAGTGGGAGTGCGTCCATAAGTCCCAGCCTCATCCGCCCCCCAGTGCATTGGGACCAACCCAATATGCTGTGGGGCCCCGGGATCCGGAAATGTCTTCCTATCGGGCTCTCATTCGGCAGTCCGCTAGATCGTGTTGCTGAATTTTCGATTTATTTAATTCCGCCATCGATCGGGGGACCCCAGCCCGACCCGAAGTCCTTTGTTGGCCGCCCATCCATTCCCATTCTGGGGTGTCCCCGGGATGGGCGAAAATGATGAAAATTCGTTTCCCTGTTATTCGCACGACACAGCGCCAGCCTATCTCGCTCTCTTGGTGTCGTAGCGACCCCGTGCCAGGACCTCGAGGAAAGCTGCATAAATCGTCCCCAAAAGCGCAAATGGGTGCCAATCGATCAACACGAACGAGAAACTTTAATAATCGAACGAATCCCAATCGAGCCACTCCAGCCAGTGTTCGCCTCGGGGCCATTAATACGGGGCCGAGGAATGGGCGCCCGCATTATCTTATCATCCCCGTATCGCTCAATGCGGGCCACCGATATTTTATGGGACCACATCAATATTGTGACCATCACCACAACGAAGATGACGCCCAAGACGACAGGATGACTCCATCGCGTGGCATTTTCACGCCCAATTTAACGCCCATAATGGCGCCGAGCCGGCCGTGTTTCGCAATACGTTCCGGAAGAAGCGTGTTCGGGCTCCGTTATCCTATGCATAATTTTCTAATCGGCGTTGAGATTACGTTGCGATCGGACCTCTCGTCCTGCGGCCCAGGGGGTCGTGCGAAACATAAGTTCGAGTGAGCTAATCGCGCTGATAAATTCGTCAATTACCTTTCGTGCCCTTCCCCGAAAAGTATGCCCGCGATCAAGCTCCCGCTCCGGGGGTTTGATTTAATTTCCCATCCGACTTCGACTTCACGACACGACTTCCGGCATGATGTCCGGGACGTGTAACGAAAAAGTAGGACGAAGCGAAAGGACGAAAGGATATCGCGAATCCCGTCGCGGAGGCGGCGAATTATCATCTCGTTGTTATGCCGCTGGAAGGGGAAGGCCTTTTTCCTGTGCCGTTTCGTGCCAGGCCTTGAATTTTAATGGCCCGATATCGGATATCGCCTATTACCGGCCTATCGGGGATCTGCAACCTGAAGCATTTCGATGCAGCGCTTTAGTGACACCGGAGGAGGATCCTGGCTCTCGATTGCACTCTGGCCGTAGGATATTCCGCTCTGCTTCCAGGAGCAGTCCAAAGCGTATCGTCAATCAGTCAAACGCAACTAAAACTCCGAACTTGGCCACCAGCATATTGGGGAAGATAAATGCTCCGGTAGGCGACCGGATGCCATTCTGTCGCGTGATAAGAGGCCATTGTTCTTTGCCGCTTCCCGCTTGTCGTAGGGAGAAGGCAATTCGTTTCATTGCGGTCACTTCGAAGACGCCCGTAAAAGTAATATCACCTGCCGCCGGGTTGGCCAAAAAAAAAACAACCGTGGCCACGTTTGCATTGCGAGCAGAGACAGATATTTGAAACATTTGTGCCGCGCGGAGCATTTCTGGCGCAGCGCACATGCTACGTGTGTGTTATCGTTATCACCCAACCACCCAACCCATCGCCACCCTCGTGGCGCTCCTCGAGATGGCCCTGGCCCTCTCGTTTATCTTACGCCTGTTTGTGTCTGTGTGTCTTTCCTGGGGGTTGTTTTGTGAAGAACGTGGACGACCACGTCGTCAAACGTTACACGACACGATAGACGGGACCACAAGAGAGAGAGAGAGCGAGAGAGATAGGGCACAAGAACTAGAGGAATTACTCACTGGCAACACTGGCCAAAGCTGGGCTCCTCGAAATAGTTCGTAACGTTGTCGTTGTGTGCCTTGATAACGGCGCGGAGCAGAGCAAGCAACGCCTGCCTGTGGATCGCAAAAACCCGGGGCCCGGCTCGTTAATTAGTTCATTTATCTTCTGGGTAAACACACGGAGGCAGTTGGGTGGTTCCGGTGGGGGATTAGCACCCAGGCCGGGCCCGAAGTTGATCCGGAACCGGTGGCACATCCGGCGGTGGTACCTTGCCGAAGAATACGTTGCATTCATTGGGAAGGTTGTTGTTTCGAAGCGCCCGGGAGTGATGATGATGACGTACTCTCAAAGGCTTATCACTCTCGATGACGGGGGTATTCGATAGGCGAAAACCATGTTCCTGGTGCGAGGCCCGCCCCATCGATCACCGATCTGCCTGTAGGGCTCCAAGGTTTCTAGCACGACCGACAGACTGCGGGGTTGTTGTTGTTCACTTTCTACAACCGCTGCTCGCTAATTAGTTTGTCACCTAGCTGCGACCGGCCTTATCGAGAGTGGAACGGAATTTGTCCGCACAACACGCGCCGTTATCAGCAGGATATGCACTGCGCGAGTCCGGCCCCTCGGAAAGTGCGCCGCGTTCCGCCGGGAGAGAAAGTCTTCGGTGCGTCAGCGCGACACTAAAGTTAGCGCAAACCGCAAAGTGGTGTGCCAAAAGTGGCGTGCGCCAGCATCTGGCCAGCATCTCGGAGGAACCACGCACACTACTAGGCTGTTCAATAAGTTTGTAGCCTCGACAAGCAAAATACATTTTTACGGTTAGGAATACACTTTGTTATTCAGTATGGCCTTCCTGAACATCAATGCGAATCAATGAACGAGACTACAGTTTAAGAATTCCGTCCATGAAGTGATAATCTGGAAGGACTTCAAAAAACGCTTCCATATGACGTTGTGACGTCATCATTTGATGGAAAACGCTTTTCACGCAGGATTTATTTGAGTCTGAATACAGATGGAAATCACTAGGGGCCAAAGCTAGTGAATACGGTTGATATTCCAACAATTCGAACATGTATTCATGGATTTTTGCCATTTCGACTTCGATTTAAGTGATTCGATGATTTTCCAATACGATATCCTGTATTTTTTTAACTTGTTTTTTTTTTAATTTTGTAATTGAAGGTGAATAGTCCTTACACATTTTCAACATTCGTTCATAATTTTTCTTTGCTTTCCAATCTCTCAAAAATAAAAAAATAAATCACTGCACGACACTTGATTTTTTCCATTGTAAAAAATACTGTGACACGTCGATACTAAATGGCTTGTAAAAAATGAAACAAGTGACCAATTGAAATGAAACTTTACACATGTTCATATGAAGAGTGCATCAACATAACAAAAAATAAATTCTATTCCTAGCAGCTCCCTGTTTTATCGAGGCTGCGAACTTATTATACACCCCGGTAAACTTGTCACCCTCAGGTCCCAGCTCTCTCAGGCACGTGTGATTTCGCGGTTGCCGTGCGAGAATGATTGATTGGAGGGAAATCGTTCGCTCTGATCGCGATCGAAATCGAGAAAACAGTGGGCATAGATAGTGTAGGTATGTTTCTTTTTTTTTGTCTTTTGATTGCCTCACGGAGAACCACAACCGGCGCGGTGAGGGAATTTGCGTTTTTCCGCCTCAGTTGGTACGATTTCCACGACACGATCGGCCAACGACCGTCCGGCCGGCCCGGAGTTGGGCCCCCCGGGGCTCGATCACGATCCCTGGGCCTCCACGAGCCCTTCTCGAACGGGAGGACCGGAAACCGGGCGATAAGACATACACCACAACAAACAAAAAACGGTAGACGCATACTCACTTTCTAACTGGCCACGTCGACGAAACTCGACGAGTGAAGTTTGAGTTTTCGTTCGCTCGATCGCGCATTTCACGCGCGTTTGTTTGCTTGCGCCCTTGCGGTTCCTCCGATCCAACCATTCATCGGTTGTTGATGGCGCCGAGTTTTCGGGAGCGATCCCCGTTGGTGACGTGATCGACGGGTTTTCGCTCATTTTTTAATGGCCCGTGACAAAAATCGACAGCCGGATCGGTTGCATAATCGCGCCACTTAAACGCGGGCTCCCACAGTGTAACGTCGTCGAAAAGTAAGTGAGTTTAATTTGTTTTCCGATTTCCTTCATTGCTTCATTATGGTCAATAATTAATGAGGGCTCCCCTTCACTCGCGGAAAATTTCACTCGCCCGATGGGGTCTTGTTTTGGCCCCGGTCGAGAAGGTTTCTTCGCCGCGGGCAGAAATGAAATCGACATGAAAATACAGACGGCCCCCCTTAACCGAGGGCATCAAGAGGTTTCCACGATCGAGATGATCGAAACAACAGAAAAAGATGATAATTTGATTGGCTTTGAGTGGAGAGACCCCTCTCTCTCTGCGGGCTCTCCCAACCGGGTGTGTTATGCGCGCCTTTTAACCGTCAAGTACCTTTCCTCCAATTTGATTTTTCCACTGTTTTATTTTTCCGTTTTCCGTTCGTTACCGACGGGAGCCACGGGAGCCACCATTTTCTGCGAGTTCTGCGGCCTGGTCCGTGAAATCCGTACGACTACCACCTGCTGCTGCTGCTGCTGCTACTTGGGCAAATGAAGGTGAAACTTTTGCCACCAATTTAAAAGCTAATGGGGGAGAGCCACCAAAAAGTTCCCTCTCGAGCGAGCGGACGGACGGGAATCCTTATCGAGCGCAAAGGCATAAGGATAACTTTGGGTGGGAATTTGGGGCCCAACAGAGTCCCAGCAGAGTCAATTTATGGCCCTTGCAAGCCCCGATTCGCCTAGCACTGCGCGGTATATTACGTAATGTTATTGCTGTGTCCGGGTGCCAGATCCCGATCTAGGCGGAACCCCGAGCTAGGAAGCGCGTCCCCGTTGAGGTACTAATTTTCGGCACCTAAGTGCCACATTATCTTCGCGAAAGCGCAAATTGCAATGTCTTGTTTAGGGCTGTGCAGTGCGCCGTTGGTGTCACTCTGGGGGTTGGTGGATGAAAGTTGGTCCCCAAAAGTTGATTAGGAACTGGGAATAATTTTCATTAACTTTACCGTAGCTCGATAGCACACCGTGGGGACACAGTAGTTTTTCTGCGATTCGGTTGGATTGTTGATAGTTTTCATCCGTTCCGTGCAGGAACGTGCTTCGATTCAAGGGCAGCCGATATTTTGGACGATAACACGAATCGAAACTCACGTATCGGACCTTGCTGCGCGTGCCTTATCAAAGCAACGGCAAAGTGATGTCGTGTCGAGCCCGTAACCTGATCGAACGAAACACAATATTGAAGGCCACACAGAACATTTCTTGCTCATCTTTTTTTTCCCCCAACAAGCAATTGTACTTAAGAATGGTGTGCCTCAGAGAAGTCGAATTCGTGTTGCTCGTGGCCCGTTATCGTGTGGCACCTGTTCCGTCGTCGTGTCTCCGAACACTCCGTGACACAATCCCAGGCCCGGGCTGGGGCCCAAAGTACGGGCAAGAAAGGCTTCTTTGACGGCGGCGGCAGCACATCATTCAACGTCAATCGTCGCCGGAGCTCATCTTCGCGTGGTTCGCCGCGGAGCGATTCCTTTCACTCCTTCGAGGGGGTTGCCAAGCTAACGATTGCGCACCGCACGGCTTCTTTGGGGAATTGGCAAAATGCAAACACGCCACGCTGGACCGGAAGGCCGGCTTTTCTGAGGCAACGGCCCAGATAATCCAGAACAATCGAGATCGAGAGCGCAGGATGCAGCGAAGTGGTGTGTGGCGCAACTCGTCTGGTCTGGGCTCCATTGGGCCAGTGGCAGAAGAATCGATCGATGTCGCAAGGTGGTTGTGCAGTAGTAGCAGTTGCCACCTGGCGGGTTGCCACAGCAACGCAGAGCGACTTGGGTGAAAGATGATGCAGCGCGCTCGCCGATCACTCGACGATCACACAATTGAATAACAGGAGATCATCGCTTTGATGCAGCATAAAATCTAATGAGCATGTGCCAGCATGTGTTTGTGCATCAGAAAGCCGCCCGATTCATGCAACGATTTGTGCAAATTTCCACCAACATAATAACCGGGTCCCGACCACCACCGGCTCGTTCGACAGGCATACCAACGGGGTGCCCTTTCTAGGAGGGTCTGCCGACGGATCGGAGAGGCGGATAAAGGGGGCGGTTAGTTCGGCATTCGGTGAGCAAATAATCATCCCATCCCCGAGGCTACTCTCTGCGCTTTGTTCAGCCCCCAACACAACACACGCTTCTTCGCGGTTCGATATGTTGCTGCCCTTCTTATGCGCTGTGGGAGCCTTTCTCCAGCGAGCTGAGGCTGATTTCCCAAGGCAGATTTGTGCTGCAACCGTTGCAATTTCGTGTGGCCCATGTGTGTTTATTCAAATTAAGCGCCCGCCCGGATGGTGCCTCAGATTTGTGAGGGCTTCGTCGCTGAGCTCCACCCGGCGACAGTGGCGTTTAATTAAAAAAGCAAGTGACACAACCCGTGCTGACAGAAAATACCGCACGTTCCACGTAATATTAGGCCGCGGGTTGAGCGCGTCATCGTGTCGTGTAAACGTGTAGCAACACACAGTACACGTCAGCCAATATCAGCGAACAATATCCGTCCATTGCTCCAGAAGATCCGGGCCGGGCCACAGTTTGACGTCCGCCACGTCTGCCACCGGCCTGTGGAGGCTTCGTTGTTGTTTTTTGTTCCTGAACGTCACTCAAGAACCGCAGGGGGCGAGAGCCGGTAAGATTGAGGCTGTGAATGCCAACTGTGTAAACTTGCCGAGAGGCTGTTGTTTACCGGTTCCCGATCGGGGCGATCGTTCGAGAGAGCTAACCCGTCAACTGATAAGTGTCTGGAAGCTGTGCACAACTTAGCCAAACAACTAGTTTGGGTAACACGAAAATGAAGCCCATTTAGCGTAGGTCTCGCTGTGATTGACACGCACTGTCTTTAAGGTACTCAACGAACGACTCCTAACGAGCTGTAGGTAGGACGCCGAAGATTGCGTCAAATTGTGATCTCGATTGCAAAATGAACGCCGTTGAGACCTTCTTGCGACCACCACCATCGGGGCCCGGGGTTTTGGCGCTATGGTTCGTTGCGGATCAGAAGACACAACCGAAGCAAGTAGTATGGGAAGAAGCCACCGAAGAGCACCAAGCATAACGGGGTTGTGGAGCCTCCTCTTGCGGTAGGATCGGCGTTCGAAGAAGACGGCCCACCAGATCACCGGGTTCCGGGGGCTTGGTTTGAACTTTGGGTTGCCTTTATTTTGTGTGTTTTTTTTTCGGGTGGGATTTGAAGAGCAAATAATTGTACACTGCTTCTTCGTGGTAACTCGCGCGGAAGCCACGAACGGCCTGGTAATTGAAGGTTGCCGACCGAAGCGAACTTCTAGGCCTCGGCTGGCTCCCGAGATGTTGCAATATTTTCCCCGTGGCGTGTGGCGTAGATCGACCCAACCGCACTCCCGGCCAGGAGCCTGGGACACAAACATCAGGAAGAAGCCACGAATCATCGAACTTGGCACACGGAAAGCTCTCCCCACCGCCGATCGTGGCCGGGAGAGCAATAATTTTCCCTTATTAAAAAGGCGCCCCCCCCCGAAAAAAAAAATCCGAGGACCAGGGAGGGACTCGGATGCGCTTCCCTATCCCTTCCGCACGCCAAACGGTGCCGAGGTTCACGAACTTTACGGCGGCAACAGATTGCCCCGGCGGACGGTAGGCCTCCCACCGAGCGAAGGGAACCTCCTTCGCCGAGGGAGAGAAGTTTTCGAGCGAACGGAGCCCAAAAGGTATCAATTATAGCGCCGGCCGCCACCGCCATCCTGAGGGCTGGGGCCGCTGCTCTCGGAAGAGAAAAGTATTTAAATTTCGTCGGCCTCGGCCTCCGGTAGAAGGAAAATATATTAATGGCGACACCAGCCTTTCTATCTTCCTGCGAGAGAGGCCATACGCCACCACCTCCACCGACCGTTGGGACGCGGTGAAGATTGGAACACGTTTTATTGCTTTTGCGTTTTTGGCGACATACGGTGCCGCGGTCCGGTGCCAGTCCTGACGAGAAATGCGATTATTTTATTTCGCACCGCGACACGCGGATGCGCGCCGTGAATTTCCGGTGCTGCTCTCCGGCAGAAGCACCGTTGAAAGTCAATCTTTATCTTCACCGTCGTCGTCGGCGTGCATTTCACTTTCAGTTAATTAATTTCGCTTCGCCCCGAGAGTGCTGTTCCGTGCGTGGGAAGCGCACACGCAAGGAACGCACACTGCCCGGCCGCTGGCTGGCTGGCTGTTGCGCCACCAGCATTTTGATAATTCAATTACAGGAAACGATCTTATCGTGCCCTTTCGCTGCTGCCTGCCGGGGGCTGCCCGGAAAATGGAATTGAAAAACGAAAATGAAAATTAGGAGACGTGTAACGTAACGTAAGATGGGAAAAACGGCGCGCGAAAATGAACGGAAAACCGTCAGAACGGATGCCGGTCGCGCGGGCCCGATCACGTGGGCGAGAGTTTCGCAAACACGCAACACGAACCCGGGCCCGGCCCAGCCCGGCGTGGTCCATGTTTTATTTGATTACAGACCGCGTCGGCGGCCACGATGCTGTGGGAAAACTTTAAGAAACGTGTGCTTGAACCTTCATCCAAGATCTTCCTGCCAATGGCCAGTCAACCCACGGATAGGGCAATCAACCTTCGGGGCGCCTTTGAAAAAGCGGGAAAATGAAAGAAAACAGGGTGAATCCTTAGCCACAACTTTTTGTTGTTGTTATGAGCTACACGATCCTTGTTCTGGGGACTTTATTGTGAGAAGAAGGACCTGCAGGAAAGAAAACGACAGTGTTTTCGAACGAAGCTCTCGAAGGGATTCTACTGGAAACATAAACTTGGCGCAGACTTTCTTTGCACAAGCGTGACGGAACATCGGAAACTTAACAAAAAAGTGCACAAACTGGGAGGGTTTGAACAGAATACGGACAATTTAATAAGAGAGATGATAGCTGATAAAGAGAGATAATATGAGGATGCCAAGAAGAGTGGGTCGATGAATGGGTTTCGATGAAACCAAAGTTTCATTGGAAAAGAAAGTCACCATTTTCCGTGGATTACATAATTCGCATAATCATATTTTGAGGTTCTCCGTGAAAATTATGCGTTGTTTTATCGAAAAAACGAAACCCTGTAATTTCAACTTAGACACCTGGTAAATGGGCTTCCCTTGCTATTTTCCTCCTATTCACATCTAAGCCTTAAGTTTTGCTCGTCCGTAAATCATCCATCCGCGTGACGCATCGATTAATCGACCTCTACGCGAAAGATGTCAGTTATGTTGGAACCTGATACGGCTCTGTCCGTTCTAAATGCTAGATAAAGTTTTAAGCTAAATACAAACAATTACAATCATTTGCCAAGTTATTTTGCACATTTGAGTTGCGCTTAGGGGGAACCAACTATGAAGGAGTTAAGTAATTAAGCAAATAGAAATAATTACATTTTATTTCTAGAGCCACAGGCCATACCCAAAAAGGGAGGAATCTGATAGTAATTGACACAAAAGTTGCTCCACAGTTTTCTTCTTGCATGGGAGGAAGCATCCAAAAATGATGCACTCTTTCCGACGGACGTGCAAAAAAGGAAAAAAAAAAACGGAAGCAAGAAGTGCATCATCTGCCGGAGACCGTCTCGTTGCGCTTCGTTGAACGATGTGTACCCTCGATTAACGAGAAGGGCAAAGCCATGCAAGGTCTCCTCTTGTTTTGAGTGTATCTAATGATCGACCAAAGGTCCTGCTCCCGGTGGCATTCCCGGGAAAACCGAGTTTTCATATTCGTTTCCCGGCCCGGCATTAGCATATTCCCCGTCAGAGACGACCTAACGCGAGGGTCCCGGGCCCACTTCAGTACGCTTGACTTTTACAAACACCGAGCGGGCTCCCCAAGGACGTCATCGGCTCTGCTCCTTCGCGGTGATGAATACGAAAAAGGTCTTGAACCCAGACCTCGACCCACACAAGCAGTGTGAGGGGCAAGCATTTCCGACAGAAATCATGCTTCTCATTTCCTCTTCGGTGTCTCGGATTGGCAGGGATGACAGGCAACCACCGGAACTCTTCCCTCCTCCGGGGGAGCCGGCGAAAAGTGCAGCAATTTTCTCGAGTGCCCTACCTCTTGAGCGTCGACGGAGAGCAACGCACACAGACACGCACAGGGGCACCTTAAACGCCTCCTGCAGCGTCGACGGCCGGCGGCGGCGGCATCTCGTAATGATGCGCTCTGTGCGGATGCAACAGCAGCCACCTTCTCGCGATGGGTCCTGCGATGTTTAACGTCCTCATTTGGCCGCACCGGCACCGGAAGCCACGCGAGTAAATGGGCCAAGCACAGCAATTCTACGTGGAGACGAACGAAGGACGATGGAAATGTGCTCCCCGCGGGGGGGGGGGGCGGGACCATAAAGAACGCCGGAAACGGAAAAAGGGCACTGCGGGCCACATTTTCTAGTGCCACTCGCGGCGCTGTTCCGCTTTCCGCTTCTTCGGCCCTCTGCTCGGCCGGGCGATCGATGGAAAGTAATTTTTCTTGCATCTTGTCACCATTACCGGCAGCTGCTCCATCATCGGTTGACGGTGCGTCCGTTTTTCCCGGCAAAGCCGAGAGCTTCTCTCGCTCGGTCTCTCTCTCTCTCATCTTGAATGGGTGGCTTTCGGGTTCTGTAAGTTTTCCGGGCGTTTAACGCACGACGCCTGTGGGCTCGCTGGACGGTTAGCTTAATGGTCCATTACCTACACGTCCCGGGTTTGTTTCGTTTACTATGAAGTTTTGATTAGCGGTTACTGGCACCCTGTTTAGCTCTCTCCCTCTTTCGCACTTTGACCGGACTTCCGATTCCTGGCGATGCCGCGAAGGTAAATAAAACCTCTGACTTCAGCACTGCTCCCCGAGGTCCACCAAAAATGTTTCAATCATTTCCCAGAGAAGCCCATGTTTGGTGATAAAAAAGTTTTTAGATTTATTATGTTAATGAGCTACGTCAGACCTCGAACGGGAGCCAGAAACCGTGCAGACATAACATGCATTTAAAAGTATGCCAACATGAGTTTCGAGCAAAGACACAGCACGGCCCTGGACCGGAATCGAGGGGGCCCAAAAAAGCTGGCCGGAAGAGAAACTCGTCGACTCACGCAGCATAAATCATAGAGAACCGACAGACGCTCGAAAAAAAAAAGCTGACCACCGTTAGAACACGGAACACGCGGCGCGCGCCGGACTATTTCTAGCGTGAGCAATCTGTGCCATCGGGGGCGGACAATCAGAACGTGAAGGGAGCTCAGTTTCCGGTGGGGTGGCACCGGTGGCTGGGGGGCCTCGATTTTTCGCACAACAATAAAAGTTGTCCAACAGAGCCCACACGGAGAGGATCGGAACCGCGACATGCACGCGCTCTTCACTTGCGCTGGCTGGCGCTGACCTTAGGAGGGCCGCCAGCCAAGTGGGTCGCCCGCTGACGCCCAAAGGGAAATCGAAATTAATTGTCCGTCCAGCGCGGGTTGAGTAACGCGAGGTACTAGAACCACCCCGCGCCGCCGACGCCACCGCCACCACCGGAACGGTTAATCGCCGCGCGCGCGCTCCGTTCTTACAACATTCGGCGCGCTCGTCACGCTTTTCTATTCCGCAGCCCATTTGCTGGGTTTTCCCGGGGGGTGTCGCACACATACATACACACGCTTTTATTTCCGCTTGACCCTCTCTCGGTGTGAATCGCGTTCGACGTTTTATCGCTCTGTTCGCGCCCCTAATTTGTCTTTGGCCACTATCAACGTGTTAGAGATCGGTGGCCCGGTACTCATCGCTCCTCCGTGTTTTCCACCGGATTCCACCCCACGCCTCACACGCGTTAACTCGTTGCGCGCCACCACCTTTTTTGCGCCATTTTTTGCGCCTAGTTCACGTTCTGCGTTCTCTCTTTTCATTATTTGGTCCATTCTGAGGGTGGCCGCGCACATTAGAGCACATTACTGTACATTTTCCCGGCCACTCCGCTGTCGGTTTCCGCCGGTTTCAGGGGGGGCACCACCTTATGGCCTGTTCGTAGATTGAAACATTTTTAGCAAAACCTGCCGGTGGCCGGTCGTTTTTGCTGTGGCCACCTATTTCGAATGCCTCTCGCCCGTCGAACAAATAATGGAGGCCCCAACATCGCCCCCGAAAATAGGCACCCCACGCCAGTTTTTCATCCACCCAAACGGGGGATAGCAGCTTCTGCCAAAAAAAACATGTTGCTGATGCTCGAAGATAAAAAATGGCCGCGCGAAGCCCAACTGTTCCCGGCCAGCAATAGCAGCAGCACCGTAATGGAGCTTTTCTGCAACATACAGCCACACTCACTTGCTGGTGTGTTGGTAACAAAAAAAAAGCGGAAAGAAACAAATAGAAATTGGTTCACTTGTTGGGGGAGGATGCCGGAGCCAAACCAATAACCCGAGTTGAGCACATGTGATGAGATTATCAGACGCAGCCGGGAGAGCTCCTTTGCCTCGTTCGATCGGCCAAACGGTTCCTGTTGCTTGTTCCGGGGGCAAGCTCCACACTTTAGCCAGAACAGTTTTGATTAGTTTCGCTCGTTGGCCGCACAGAGAAACAACTGCCCGGTGTGGGGAAGTAAAAGTGCAGTACGGATTGTGAAAAGTAATCAGAACAGCGCACCAGATGAACCGAGGCCGAGAGCATAAGCAGTGCTCGGTGGTTGCCCATAGATTGTGCTTTAATTCGATAACAGCTGTGAAAAGGAGGGATAGAGCTGGCCACCAGGCGGTGCTAACTCACCGGTTTTGGTGTGCAATGGAAGTGTAATTAGAAATTCAAAATAAGTGAGCCTGCCGGGCGTGGGGGGGCCTTGCTTGGGGGCGTTGTTGAGCCCGCTAGTGCCTAACGTTGCGTTGGTTAGCAGCGAGCCTTCACTCAATTGGCACAGCCAAATTGCGGCCAAATGAGGTGCAATTAAATCATAAGCGATCGATCGGTTGTGGTGTGGCTCTGAGTAATAGCTAATGAAGTGATCGTCATAAACTGTTTTCGTCACAAATAGTTTCTTCAGGATGTCAGGAATGACCTGTTGGTTGCTAGCACCGGGAAGGGAATCTCCTCAGTTATGTCCTGGTGCTAACCTTTGATCCTAGATAGGCAAAGCTCGAGACGTCTTGGAACTTTTTGGGTCAGTAATTAGTACGTCACCCCCCCGAAGAGTTCCCTTTTGTTGGTGGCTGAAGGCTGCTGATGGTGATGCCACCATGAAGTTGGTCTTGTTCTCGTTTAGCTACAGACCGAGAATGCTACGCCGAAGAGCCTTGGACTAATCACGATGAGGCGATGAGTGGTTCCGTAGCAATAGTGGCTTCGATTAAGCCTCGATGAGAGAATCGATGTAAATCGACTGTTGCGTCGCATCGGCCCTGGTCTTCTCTCCAGTTCTAGTGTCTAGGCGGTATTAGCGGCTGACACATAATTAAATTAGGGTTGGCAGAGCTTAAGTTTCAACATTCTGCTGACAATTGATATTTTTTTTTATAGTATTAGAAGCTCTGTTTAATCCAGAATCAGTTTATCTATTGAAACTTTACTCGACGAGACAAGCGGCCTTAAACATAACGTGCTAAGTATAATACTAAATCCAGGGCTTTAAACTTTCTATTAAACTCCCTAATAGCGTTAGGGGCTCAAATTGAATGGAATAGTGAGACCGAGCAAGGAACACAGACTACGGAACAGCAACGCAGCATCAATCGAACCGCCCAGAAATCTGGCCACAAAGCAAATGTGAGAAACTGCTGCGCCCATCTACCACTTAGAGTATCCACGCCCAAAAGTAAGCAGCTGGTCAAATATAGAGAGCCACAGTCTGATGATTCCGCCAAGATTCGCAACGGACGGTTAGAAGATTCCCAGTTTTTATTGATGGAGAATACAATAAGCAAATAACATTGAGGATTTTCATTGAATTGTCCTCCATTAAAATGCCAACTGTTTAAATATATTTTACATAACTAAGACATACATCTTTCAACTGACGTCAATAGTCACCCCGGTTAAAGTCTCCGACAAAACCCATTTTTCGTTCATCATAAATTCATATCTACGATCGTCTACCGTTGGCATTGGTACAGGCGGGACCGAACCAAACGTGAGCAGGCAAATTGGAAACCAACCGCAACGACGAAGGCTCCGGCGAATAACGAAAAATCTTTCTATCATACGCGAGGCCAGCGATCGCGTTTCTTCGCCAGTCAAAAGCCACACCGGAGACGAGAGTCTCGACGGGGCTCGTTGGGAACATTTGCTTAAAAAAGTCACGTTTCGATGTGTCACTGTGTCAGCACAGGCCCTCAGGGCCTCAGAGACCCCCAGAGGCCGCCTGGAAGACACAACACCCGCGCCAATGATTCGGAGGAACTCATGTGGGCTTTCTGGTCGCGTCTCCTCAGCCTTTAGCTGGCTGGGTGCAGCTGTGCAGCGAAGGCTCCCAGGTCTCGAGCGGACGATTAATCATACATCGTCATCGCTAAACTATGCCGCTGCTACTGCACATTACTGGGTGGTCGTCGAAATGGGTGCGGATGAATAATTCGCCCTCAGCCCCCTCCCCCAACAAAGAGGGTGGCCGGAGCCACGTGGACGTGAACGAAATTAGCGTCTGAGTGTGTCACGCTCGCGATCTCCTCCAAAGTCGTGTCCCCGCGGAGTGAGATCGCGCGCGTAGTTCGCGAAGGTAAAAGCGTTTCGAACTCTGCCATGTTTAGTCGACTGGCCAACCAGACGTTAGGTCGTGTGGCGTCTAGACTGGTCCGCTTTTCCCTTTTTCACTGTCCGTCTCTGTCGCGCTCCGTAGAAACTGCATTCTACATGTTTCCCGTAGTGTGGCCCCTCACGTCACCAGCAGCTAATGACTTTGAATTGAGAAATGAGGCTCTGCCGGTGGCGGGGCCACACGTTCGATCGACTAGTACTAGTGCTAGCGGCTTGCTTGAACTTGAGTGTGTCTAGGGGCATTGAGCTGTTCAATCTGGTGGAAGACAGACTCGTTGATATACGGAACACGACCGACGAATTTAAATTCTGCACGGTCCACCAAAGTGGACCGCCGTCACCGAACGATGAAGCGGACGAGAAATTCGCGCTGACCGCATTCGTGGACAAGAATTCGACGCTGTGGAAGAGACACGGACGGACACACGCGGAAACAGAGACCATTAGTGAGGTCTGGCCGCAGGGCACGGCGGGACTTCTGGCGGGATCTGGAGAACAACATCTCTGGACCGCGGGGAACTGGTTTGTCGGTCGGTCGGCTCTACCTTGACTATCAGTGCCGGGGGCGCAACTGTGGAATCTTCGTGAAGAAACCGAGTGAAGCCAGTCAGCGGAGGAACAGGTCTCTAGCGATCGATGGAACTTGTATGGACTTCTTGAAGAGGAGCTACTTGTCGGGGTTGGAGTGGCCCGAGGTTCAATTGGGTTACAATTATAAGCCGAGAGTTTACCCGCAACAAGTGCGTGGCCTCAGGAGAAAGCTCTCGCGCCCGTAGGATTAACGTAATATTTTGCGATGCCTACGGTTATTGGAATTTAATTGTTTGGTTTGTTTTCCCTTCTCTCTTGCGAGCAATCCCCGTTACGGCATATCGAGCGGTTGGAGTATTCACTGAACGGCACGCCGCCAGTCTTGGAGGAAGATAACATTTAGTCTTGTCGAACATGGTTCGGACGGTGCACAGGAAATGGTTTAAATCCCGCTAAATCGAAAGCTCTCCGGTTCCCCCCGGACAAAACGGAGCCTGTCCGAGCCTGTTTGATATCTGCCGCTGCGTCGTGCGCCGTTCACATCATCTTCACCGTAATTAACATTACTGTCATAAGATCCGTTGCGGAGAAGATGGCCGGTTCTGTGTGCTCGTGTGCCTGTCGTGAAGTGAATGGCGCGGCTCTTGACGAACGATTGTTGCAGAAAAGAGTCCCCACCAAGACGGGCGACGGGCGACGGGCTGATGAGCGACGCTTGTGTGTGGGTTTGAAGTTGAAGGTTATGGCGCTAATGAGGCCGCGGCCGATCGAAAGAAGGAAGGAAGGAACGGTCGGGCAAGAATGAGAGACGGGCTGGCTGCGATTCAGCATCGTCGGGTCGGGGCCCATTAGCGTAAACGTTGGCTCGCGAGGCACGATTTGCTTGGCCACATTTGGGAGGAAGGCCCACAGGTCCTGTTCACATGCAGGCTGCATATCGGGCACGCTGAGGTGAGCTATGCGCTAGACCCCGGACGAGAACCGGTTTTTCGGCGAGAAGATGACGCGCCGACCTCTACACCACAAGGAAGGCGATCGTGTAGTGGCCGCAGGAAGATCCAATAGAAGTGCATCTCTTACGGTTGATGTGTGCTGATCACGGTCACCGCTACGATCGCTGAGTGATCGAACGTCGTGCGACTGACAGCGCTCTGCCTTTGTGAAGGATAAGCCGCGTTGTCTTGGAAACCGCGAACGCCAAGTGCAAACAAAAAAGCTCCAAGAGCCGCTACAGTGGTGCGAATAGCATTCAGTGTGTGCTGAACCGAAGCTGACACATTTCTGATTGCTTCGCTTTTTTGGTTCCGACGATTACCGGGCGAATGGCGGCCGGAAAGTGTTGCTGCCACCGTAGATTAATCTTCCTCATCGTCGGCAGTCAGACTTTGGAGCATGAAAAATCGTTTAGCGCTTAATTTACGCAACCAACTTTTCCACTCTCTGTGCACTGACGATCGAGTGACAGAGAGCGCGCGAGAGAGAGAGCGAGAGAGTCGCATCAAAAGTTATGCACCAAAAATGTTTTCCTTGCTGAAGCGAAACTTGGCAGGAAAACTTCGACCGTCCTTCGAAGGAGGGCATTGTTTATGCTGAGTGCAGAGGAGCTGCTTGGCTGTTGGGATGTTTTGGGAACTGACTGCTCCGAAAAAATGAAATAAAAAAGATGGCACACAGTTTCCAAAAGTATTGCCGCGAGTTTTGGGACCCACGCGTGCGGGACACCAGGCGAGTTGTTAAGTCTCAACACATTAATGGCCCGGCCTGGGCCTGGGGAGCTGTTTTGGGCCACTTGGGTGGGTTATGTTTACTCTCGGCCCGCGACCCAAACATACGGCCTGCAATACGCCACCCGAGGTGACCATGGTGTCGGGAGGGTGTCTCGCGAAGTCACACACCGTTTTTTGTTTGTTTAAAACCCGGTTCCATGGCCCCGGCACGTTGGCGTCGGTGGCACCCGCTGAAGGCCATCTGTATTTGGGGGGTGCTGCACTTGTAGAGGGCGGCCAATAGGACGACGACGACGACGGTCCGTTCCGTTCCGGCTCTCGCTGGTCCGCGGTTTGTTTACCGTTACGTTTTCCAATGTTTGCTACAAATCAGTGCCCGGCCGGCGTGAAGTATCGAACGCCGGCTGAAGTAGTTAATCGTAGTTCGTAACGATAACCTATAATAACTCCAAGAGGAGCCACGTAAGCTAATTGCGTGGATGGTTTCAAACGGCTTCTCGGGTCTCTCTGGCAGCAAAGATTAAAACGGGTTAAAGTGAGCGCACATTTGGAGTCGGTGGTCGAGTCAACTTTCGGTATCAATTTGCTCTCGCAGTAATAACCATTTTGCGCCGAAAACTTTTGACAGAAACGAAGGATACTCCGGACTCGATTGAGCTCCCGGATGGGAAGCACTTTTATTATCGCGTCCCCCAATGATGTCTTCTTCGCCGACCCCGAAGTGTCAAAGTTTTCACTTTAAGCAAAGTTCTAGCCCCGGCGCCGCTTGCCGCCTTGTCATTTGCTCTCGCAATTCGCGAGTTCATTTCAATTTGTTTGGGTTTAATTTTTATTTCCCGAGTGCCACCGCGCTCCCGGTCTGGGTCAGGCGGTGGCCTGGAATAACAACCCTTCGCGCGGCTCTTTATGACTTCCGCACGACTGTCTCTCGGTCGGCGGTCTGTCGGTCTGTCGACTATCGGCCGGGGTGGATCTCTTGCCTTTTTCGGACGTTGATTTGTCAACGGTGCTGCCCGCCCGCCGCAGGGTCCGTTGGTCCTTTTCTGCGACCGTTCAGGGCATGCTGATGAGCCGCGCTAGCCGACGAGAGTCGTTTGAGAGGAAATTCTAGCGAAATAAAAACAACCCCCGTCGTCTAAGAAGATTGCGAATTGTCACCAGTCACCGAGCAAATGGGAATATTTTAAATAAATTATAAAGCATCAAGGCTCGACCGCGTTGGAAACTGAGTGGCAACGGGACGTTAAAAAGTAACAGGATTGTCACGTACTGTGAGAGGTTCAAAAGTTGTTCAAAACTGTGCGAAAGCGTTAATGGGGAAAAATTAGACCAGACCCGCAATCGAATGGCCACCGAAAGTTCGCAACCTGGAAATCCGCAAACAGCAGGATCAGGGCCGCAAGAGTAGCTATCGGCGCACTTTCATCGGGTTTGGTGTACCAGATTTGTGTGGGACTTCAATCAATCGAATCGATCGATCAAAAAAAACGCGCGGAAAAGCTTTTACATTTTCATTTCAATCGCTGCTCAACCCGCTGATGATGTTTGCTGCTGTTCCTCCAGCAAAGGCGGTACCCACCTGTTTGCTGAATAAAAAACCCGATTTCCGTACCGAGTTTCGTTGAGCTATATACATTCTAAAGTTTTTCTTCTCCGGTGTCCGGTTTTGTTGCAGATAAATGAGGTACCGCGCTTCAACTAGCTCCCCGGCATAGTAGTCGTCCCCGGCAGGTCGGCCGGAAACGGCCCCAAATGAAACTCCGAACCTTAGAGTAGGATCTGCACGTCGTACGCAAAAGAGTTCGAGTTTTAATCCACTAACGTGCATGCAGGCGAAGGAGAAAGACACCGTGGCAACAATTTAATCAACGAATGGTGAGTCTAAATACGGTTCCCTGTGTTTTTTTCTCTCTACTACCCACTGGCCCATTAGTTCGTAGTAGTTTAGTCCGTCGAAGCGAAGGATCGGTCCACGAAGCGGAGGCTCGTTTGGAAAACTCCCCCAAAAACTCGTCTATTTTATATTCGTCTTGCCCAGTTTATGTGTAATTTAACGATCTATTTTATCGCCCGTAAACATTAAACTCTGGCCGCGTGGTCCGGACCACAGCACCACCACAGCATCTTCGGCGAGCGAGATGAGTGTGCTTCATTCCCCTTTTTGCGCTGCTCTCGACCCAAAAGCGGACACGCACCTGTTTGGTTAAGTGGTACAAACACCTTCTCGCAACCCTTTTGCACCGTTTTCGGTGAATGATTGCATTTCCCGGTGGCTCGCATCGGCCCCACGTCGCCCCGATGATGATGGCGGTGGCCACCGTCGGGTGTTCCAATAAGGAAGCCACCACATACAGGGTCCATCATTCCCAGCCTAGCCCGGCCAGGCCCGGCTCGGTTCCGATTCGTTCCACTCTCTCGCCGAACGGCAGATTGACCGAGACCTAGACCGACGGGGCTGGGCCTGGGGCTGGGCTGGGACGCCCCGAAGGCTTGTGTCGGGGAGAGAGACCCACTTTTCAGGGCAGCAGAAGTTCCGCAGTTCCAGTGGCACACATTTGGACCACTGGACGGTCTGCCGTGGCCGAGTCTCCAGCGAGTCGCTCTGCCGTTTTGTCACTCGTGTTGGCGTTGTTCTGGAAGCTGAACGGATCCGATCGATCGGTGGGTTTCATTTGCAAACCACCAAACCGGTCCGGACTTCTTTCGCGGGCGTCACGTGGAGAAGATTTGCTTTTTTCCGGATCGTGGAAAATTTGCATACACACGCGCGCCTTTGTGAGGCTCGACCGCGCAGCAGGATCGTGCCCGCCGTTAATCGGCGCGCTCTGTCAGTGAACGGTCGGCCTTCTTTCGCAATGCCTCCGTGGCCTCACCAAAAATTCCAACACTTCCGAACGGAGTTTCTTGGAGCATCGAACGAAACTACCGGGGCATTCGAATTGGGGGTGATCGATGGCAAAAAATAACCCGAGTCGGAGCGCGCAAAATTGAAGGCTCACGGGGTGGCGTGCCTCACCTTGAACTTTGCCGAGAGCAGGTTCGACCATGTCGATCGGACCGAACGGCGTGTAAAACCATCCGGTGGTGGCTCGGGTTGGTTCATCGACCGATTTTTGCGTTGAGAAACTAGTTCTTTTTTATGATGGCCAATCGGCGGCCACCGGAGTTTCGTGCGCTGCATATTCTGAGTGTTGACCGAGACGCGCTTCTTTGTTGCCTTCGGAGGACTCCGTCGCGGCGGAACTTCCCAGTACTTGCTCCTGTCTGCTTTTAAGTTCTTGTCGCCGGAAGATCTCAATTATGCAAGCAACCCTTTTGGCGAACTCTAGAAGGCGCCTCGTCGGGATTGGCAGCCCACATCGCGGCGGTGATGGAGTTGAAGCAGCAACCCCTTGGTGGACCCGTTGGGGAACTTTCGCTAGCCATTGTGTGGCGCACACGATAAGTCGTCGGGAAGGGGAAAAAATATTATAACCTGTCCGCGCCGGGACCCACGGACCACGCAAACGGGTTTGTCTGTTTGTGGAAAGAAAACAGGATTGCTTCGCTTCTATTCGAGTGGAGCGTCCCCGGGCACACGCGCGCTGCGGTCGGTTAGATTGGATGAGACCACGAAGCGATTGCCATCCTCCTCCGGTGTGGGTCTGTGGATGAGGCCGCCCGAAGGTGGGTTTAAGAGCAAGGTAAAAGGGCTTCTTCAATTACCATGATGGCCTGTGCATATCGCTCGTCGGGAAGCCGAGCCGAGAGAGTCTTACCGCGAGTACCTCCTTGGGGAACTTTGACCAGACAAGTCGAAGATTAGCTCAATTCGTAGGGCGGGCTCGTAGCCCTCTACAAAGTCACGAGACGATCGATGGGAACCGATTTCCATGCGGACTTGAGCCATGCGCCGATCGCCTCCACGCGCGCGAAGAGCGCAGTGGGCAACTTTCGTTGATTTACCGGTTTTTCCGGTGGCCTGTGGTGGGCTCGGGGGGTCTGCTGTGTGTGTTTTGTTCGCCACGCGATGCGAGTGTTGAAGAAGATGTTACCACAGGGATATCCCGTTGTTGGCCTTAAACCTGCCGTGCCCTGGATTGCCTAGATGCCGAGTTAAGTGTGGGCTTTTTGTGCCTGCCGCGTACGGCCGCAGATGCTCCAGAATATGGTCGGCAGGAGGTTGGCGCCTCAAACCGGCCCGGGGTGTATGTGTGCTGCCGGTTTTGGACCTGACATGCTTTTTCAATCCCTCTTCGCTTCTTCGCGAGCGCAACCGAATTGCGTTATGGATTCAGTAATCGATAATTGGGCACTGGAAAGCTCACAGAGTTCAGCCACAGCTGTTCTGGGGTTTCTCCGGGGACTGCAAGACTCGGAAAGAACGGTACTGCGGGCGAGCGCTCGTTCTGGTCTCTCTCTCTCCCCATCGGCAGCCGGCTGGAAAATACGCGGACCATGGACAATAATGGGCGCAATTTGTAATAAAACAAACTACTTGGCGTATCAGGGCCGGTAAGAGGTTACCGAAGCCCACGACGACTCCGTGCGGTTGCGGTTTTCCCGCCTGCGCCCACCACAAGAAGACACCCTTGGCCGCCCGACAACGCCGGAACGTTGTTAAACTTTAACATCCCCATTAGTATGCTTCTAACGGGGAACCGGTCGTGCTGCTGCCTCGCTGCCTGTGGCCCAAATTCGAGCGTAAACCACCCGGCCACCGAAGCTAGCGGGAGTTGGATTTCAAACGGACTCCAAATTACAGTCACACACAGCCCACGGCAAGTGATACCGAGAGAGAGAGACAGAGAGAGAGACATCCCAAGGCCCGAAAGTTGAAAACAACCGCAAACATGTGGAGACCACAGACATATCATCTGCAGCTCGCGTGGAGAGTTTCACCGATACCACCGATAGTTGGTGAATTTGATTTTAAAATGAGGCGACTTCACGGGCGCGAGGCATCGTCACGCGGGGCTGAGCCACGGAACCCGAGATGGATCAGTTTCGGCCACCACTTCGGCCGATAGAGGTGGTAGTTTCAGCAGTCTAAGGGTAGTCAAAAACGCATAAAAGCCTCCGGGTCGGCAGATGGGAGTCGAAGCATCGTTCAAACCGCAGCAAGATATGAGATGGTAAGATAGAGGGCACGGTAAAGGCTCCACGCTGACTCCGGTCTCAAAAAATACGACCCGTCGCAGTGGGCCGTAAAATGTAGTTCACCCATGCGACGGGGCAAAGGGTTGTAAAAAGGCCGCTGCAACATCCTTTTTCCCTGGTCCAAAACCAGAAGTACAAATATGGCACCATAAGCCATCGTAAAACAAGGACCCGCCTGAGTGAGAGATAACACGAAGAGTAGCCGTAAAAACCGGGGCCATGTGGGCCAACCAGGGAGGATCTTTGCGGAAGCGCCCCACTCGGAATGGGAAACATTAGTCCGACAATCAAATGTGACGGAGTCTTTTAGAAACCGTAATGACGAATGTGTGTTTTGTGGAATTGATCCTTGATGTACAGCAACACTTTGCTCGGAGAAGAATCAGAAAGTCGCAATAAAAGGGACCTAATGGGAAGAACCCAAAGGTTCCAGATAACAATATGCTCTCAAAGAGGGAGCACTTTATGAACACGATTTAATGCCCCGATAATGATGAATGTGGAGCCGGAGTGCGGCAATCCTTTCATGTTTTCGTTGCCCGAAAGGAATCGAGAGTTTTGTACAATATTTTTTTTAGTACAACCGTTTTGAGTTGATAAACAGAACGTCAAGAACATCAGAAAGAGAACATCATTATTGCTGTCCGCTATCGTTCATCAGACCCTCAATCTAAAGGTGAACATACTTAATCCTGAGTTATCGATAGCCTGTATCCGCATGAATAACTCATTCCGAATGGCCCTTTTGGGCACAGGTTCAATTCAAGGCACCGTTAAAAAACGGTATCCAATGAGCATAAGCCATTGCCATGAGTTCGGGGTACCATTGATAAACCAACAGGGCGCGCGTTGGGAAATGCTTAAAGTTAACCCAACGCCCCGGTAAAGTTCCACAACGCTTTCCGCTTGGCGATGCACGTAAAAATTATAATTCTTTCTCCACTGGCAGCGCGCCATGGAAAGGTCCAGCAACACGAATAAATGACCCGTGAAATGTGCGCCTCCCGTTATGAAAGTTTTGCTCCTTTCCTTAGTGCAGCTCCTCCTGGGAACTCCGTTGGGCGAGAGGTCCACGCCACTGCGAGAAGTGCTTAAAATATGGTGGAAAAATTACGACATCCCAAAAAAGAAGTTCTGGTGCCGCGGCCGGAACCAGTTCCGGGTGGACTCGCAGACACGGTGTTCGCTGGCTGTGTGTTTAATGAACACACTTTTCGCAATTTATGATTTTTGAATATTCATGACCAATTGAGCGAGTCACGGCCGAAACTGGGTTCTCTGCCCACATTTTGGGAGTGAAAGCCGTGTTTCGTTCTGGGCCGCGAAGGAAGGAAGTTGGAATTCGTCCGGCGATGGATTCCTCGCCCGAAAAGCTGCCGCAGGATTCCGGGGACTTGAAACAAAAGTCCGAAACTGGTCATCGAGAGCCAGAGCGAGAGAGAGAGAGAGAGAGAGCGAGCGAGAAAAGGAGAGAAAGAGCCGGGCTCCGTGATAAAGATTCAGGTTCCTGGTTCGATGCACCTCCGGGCCACGGTAGCTCCCGGAGTGGCCATGGAACGGGTTTTCGAATCGAAGGTGGCGGCGATGCACACGGCGAGTGGTGCACCTATCCCGTTCCGAGCTGAGCCGCGCAAGCCAATCAAGTGCATTGACCTTTATGCGATGCGTTTCCCGCGAGATGTGCAACCCGAGGGTCTGGGAAGAGCTGACGAGCGCGCGTGCCCCTCATACGTAAACAAACAGCAGAAAGCGAAGCAGACGGCGGCGGGCGAGGCGGCCCCGAGACGAATCGAACGAATCAAAAAACAGTTAGAACGTGGAAAGGCACGTTGCGAAGGCAACGGGGACGTTGTCGTCATCGTCGACTACGATAAACAGAGCTACGTAGCGGAGGTACATCCAAGAAATCGGGGTTGCTATGCAAACGTCTTTGCGGGGCTGGTCGATAAGACACACAACCTCGAACGGGATTGCAGTGTAGAGTGCGGCCAGAAGTTTCCTTTACTGAGTGAAATGACTATTGGAAATAGCACCTCTGAAAACCTCGTCGAAACGTCATCGAGAACATGGTGTCAAGTGAATGATTCAAACTCATTTCTAGGTATGTGACTAGCTGGAATTATGGGTCTAAAAGAGAGGTTTTATCAAGATTGCCAAATGGACCTTTGGACCTAAAACTAAGTTCCAATCCCAAATAACTCATGTGATTAAATAATTAAGTTATGCTCACATGACCACAGGGCTTCGAATCGCTCAGTAAGTGGACAAACGCTCCTCATTCTCGAGGTACGAGCTTCGATCCCTGCACTTGTTTTCCACACTGTAGCCGCAAACGATGCAGTGAATCGAAGGCGGCTTCTTACGGAACATTGAATGACGCTGCTCCTCTCGGACGTCCATTTTGATATGAACTCTGCTTGATTCTTGTTTTTTATGCAAATTGAAATGTGTCAACACGACTGACGACTGGCGGCAAACACCAAATTTTACCATCAAAGTAGGATATGTTGGTATATGTTTTAGCATATTGTTGCAGCTCGCAGTTTAGCTGGTGGCCCTGGGCCGTGACGTAAACACCGAGGGGGCGCGCGCATAATTGGGCGGCATCCGTTTGTGGCATTTTATTTTTACGTTGCTCGTCGTCGTGGTTTAAAATGTAAATTTCGCGGAACGCCCGACAATCTGGCCATCAGCAGGCGCAGAGAAGGAAGAGAGAGATATGTGCGCACAGGGCCGGGTAATTTGCATCTAACGATCGAGCCGAAAGATTTGTCGCCGATGGCACTGGGCAGATAACTTTCTTCAAGGCGGGCGGATCTTGGGCCCTTCTTATGCGCATAAATGCCAGAACACGCGTGCCCCTGACGATGGGTAGTTGGTACTCCGGTGGCCCCCGGAGGGCTTCGACTATTGTTTCTAATTGGCCACCGATTATGTTGCTCTCTGTGTGCGGCGTGCAACTTTGGCGCGACCCACATCAGTGACCATGACACACACGTGCTGAGGGCTTCCTAAGATGCACCGTTTTCGGTAAGACAACCGTCGCGGCGAGCGGGGCGACAAATTGTGCTCCTCCGCTGCCGGCCACTTGTAGCCGGTGGCCATTTTAGTTAATGACGCCCGGCACGCGCGCCACCGTAATTAGTGTTTTTCTTATGTTTCGGAAGCCATCTGCCGCCGCACTACGCTCTCGTCACTTTAATGGTCAGCTACTCGAATTTGGCCAGCAACCTGGTGGTGGTCCAACGGGTTTTAAAGACCGGACACCGATGAGCGGAGTACGTTAGCTTCACACGTCGTCGCCACACGCCAGCTAAACAGCCAGGCTGCCGTTATTAAGATGACACTAATTTTGCCGTCGACCCCGAACGGTTGGCTGGCTGTATGTTATTTAAAGAATTCATTTTGCCTGCGACACGGTGACATCAAAGTCTCTTTGAACCATCGCTCTCAATCGGGACTGGACCGGGTCTTACGGGTCTATTATGAAACTCAAACTCCCGTTTGGAAAGCTTTCAACTGGATGAACTTTTTGTGTCGATCAATCGAGTTCTTACCGCATTATGGTTTTCAAACGGAGACTCGAATTCGACAAACTTTTCCAACGGAAAGAGCCGTTCTGTGAGGATGTCTTTGATTTTATCAATTAGTTTGTATTGTTTATGCTGCGCCGTGCCAAGATAATGATATTTTAAAAAATAGCTTTTATTTTGATGATGAAAAATTCAATTTCTCGCACTTCTGAACTGCTATCTGTGTATGTGGATCTGTATGTGGATGTTTAAAAAATGCACCAGAATGACAGTTCGTACTCAAAGAGCTTTGACAAGCTTTCACGTTTAATCTTTTAGCTGCGGAGCTTCTCTAATTGAAAACGGTGATCCCTGCATTTGAGTTTGAGAAGTCAAGTGATTGAGTTTCATAATAAGAGGGTTAATGTTTGTGATGCACTTCCGCTGGCCGGAGCTCATTATCCGGACGTGTTCTAGGCTTTCTCATCGTTAACCTCAAAGCTTCGCTGCAAATCCCGAGGATGAGATCCGGCCAGCAGCCCTGCGGGAGGGCCTGACATAGATTCCCTTAGCTCTGGCCAGCGATTAGGGCCATGTGGGGGTAATCAATAATGGCGCAACCGATTGGGTGGCTGACCATCGTCATATTGATTTGCGTTCGCCGAAACAAAGATGGGTGTACTTCACGAAACTTTAGGCCGCAGGAAGACCAGCATTAGGCCGTGAGTGGGGAATTACTAACTCCACCACGGCCTCTATGCTCCATGCTAAGCAGCATCAACGAAGCGCCCCTAAGCACTGGTTGTCAGACCGATGGGCAGTCGAAGCTGACGCACTTCTCCGGCGGCGTGTCATTAAAGATCAATCAGCTTAGCGTTTGCCGGGGGGACGCCTTCGGGAGGCAGCAACAGTTGCGACCCAGAAATTTCTCCCCACGGCACAGCATAATGGGCTTAGCGCGTTCGGGAGGAGTTGGCCGACATTTTAGGATGTGATTTCACGTGATTCGTGTTGTCGCTGACCGATCTCGAACGGTAAATAATAAGACTTAATCATCTACGGGATAATGGCCTTCCAAGAATTATGCAAACGATCAAGCGGTGGACTTTATGTTCCATTGGATGTTGTGATGTGACAGGGAGGCAGGAAGAGTTAGGCCCAGTGTCACGATTTCCGAAACCCGAACCCGGTCAAGGTTTGGTGACCGAGTAGCCGCCGGTCCGGTCTGTCGGTCGGTCAGTGACCGGGCGCGGTTCGTGGTGATTTCTAGCCGCGCAGACGGTGGAAACATGTGTACAGGTTTCGGTCGGTGCGTCAGTACCCTACCGCTACCGATCGCGCCTCAGACACCGACCATAGACCACTGGCCTCGACCCTGACTTTCGCTATGCGCCGCACACCGCACGTTGTTCAAATGCTTGTTATTCACCGACCGATCCAATGCACGCCACACGCATGACTGAAGGGAACGCGCGTGATACACGTGTCCGCGCCAAGACTCTAGACCGCCATTTCGATCCTGTTTTTGATCGACAGCCCCCGGGCCGGGTCGGAGCGCCAACAACCTCTACGCCCGGTTTGGGTGCGATACGCATCTGCTCTCTCCTCTTTTCCATTAACGCCACCCAATCGGCCACCAATCCGTTGTATTCGCAATAAAAAAAAACGGAGTAATAAGAGGCTTTGCCCTTCGGACAGGAAAGTGTTCGATCGCTAGTGACGGAGCATAGGAGCATTTCCCCCAAATAGGATACCACCTTCACTCGGGGCGTGAATTGAGATTGATGGCCCCGACGCCGCCGGTCCGCCGTGATGCATAAAAATTTAATTATCTACTTGCAGCCCACACCCCCCCAGAGGGCGTTTATGATGGCGAAAGGCAGAAGACTCAATAAACCCGGGGGTCGAACTTTATGTTCGTGTTTGGATGGCACCGATGCGAGATGATGATGAACTAGCCAAGGTTCCGATTCCTGTGCCTCATTATCGACCGCGACGCCGTATCCTCCTCGCACGCACCGATAATCATAATCATCAATGTTCTCCGGAGTACTTCAAATTAATGCCCTCTGGGCGAGGCGGACATACACACGGCACTCGGGTGGACAGAAGTGAGCTTTCCGACCGGACGGAGTTAGCCACCACACACCACACAGCCGTTACCGTTAATGGCACCCTACACACCGCCCAAGAGAGACAGAGAGACAGAGAGAGAGAGTGGTCAGTCCCTTTAGTAGGTCTCTAAAGGGCAAATTGAATAGCCGCTTAGTCTGGGGGCCCTAGTAGCCAGCCCCAGACCACAGTTGACTGATTTTGGGGGCCCCCCTGCTACGATCGCGCCGGGCCGCGTCGACGGATCGGAACCGATGGGCGGCATAATGAGCGGTTTACACACCACACTCCCCGGGAAAATCCACCGCGACGACGTGATGTATTTGTTTTTTCGCCTTCTGCACTCGCTTTGTTTGCCCATTGTTGGCGTCTGTTATTAGTGGATGTGGAATGATTTATCTGTGCCACGGGTTTGAATTGTGTTTTAAGCTGTTTAGTGCTTTTTAATAGAATATGTTTTCTTTTTTTAGCGTTCAATTAGTCAGTTTTGGTTGTTGTTTTGTTCGGGATGAACATTTTACGTGTTTTCTTGCCTTTATTTGATTATTTATTGCTTGTAGCGTTTGTTTCTTAGATTCAAACATACTTTATAGCGTTTGGCGTTACTTGTCAGCTTTTCGTCCGCATTTGGTGTTGCAACTATTTTTCTCTTTTTCGCATTTTAATACGGAAGGTTCGAAGAAGGTTTTGGTGGGATCAGCTGGGCATTATCCATTACAAGTTACGCGAGGAGCATCAGCCGATTATTTGATACGTTGAGTAAATCCAAGAACTCTCGCACCAAGCAAGTGCGTGAAAGCCGCCTGCCGGCCGGAAAGTACTCTGAATGAAATCGGTTCTCGTGTGTCGAGCGTAAAACACCTCTAACCAACGTCTCATTATATCTCCTTAACATCCTCTTCATCCGCCCTTGCTGCTGCTGCTCTTACACGGATCTGCCTGGCCGGATACGTTTCCGTTTGTTTACTACCCTCCCAGTGTGTCCAGTCCGATGTCTGTTTTGTGTGTCTTCACGCGCCAGCGCCGTGTTCGTACCCTTTCCCCATGTTACGCCATCCTGAAGACGCAGGGTAATTAACGCATCTTAACACATACACACCGACAGATCTTAGCGGGTTTGGACCGGCACCGACGAGCTCTGTCTGTGAGATTCGGTGACCGAAAGTGATCTAAACAAGCGCTGATGTCGGTGGGTTTCCGCTTTTCCAATCGCCCCGGCCCGGCCCACGAGGAGTTTAATGAAGAACTGAGTTTTCTCCTTTCTCTCGCTCTCAGGGTGTACGTGCGTTGGCCAAAGCTGGTTGTTACTGTTGCTGTTTAGTGCGGATCTAAAACCGCCTTTAATCGATTACCTTCTTCCCACACGGTGTGCTTCGAAGTTTGAAACTCTTTCTCTTGGGCGGCCACCGTAAGACCATGGGCGAGATGCGAGAGGGGTCTATCTGGAGGGAATGCCTGTCAGGCGTGTTTTGATGAACCAAACACACACTCTACAATCTTCGCGATGGAGAAGTTTTTGCAGCTCCATTTTCGCATGCGAGGAGTTTCGGGTTCGTGACTTTTGCGGCTCCATTGGATTCGTTTTAACGGTTCATTCCCCTCAATTGCACACCGGCGCACCGCTGACGAGCAGATGTTTTACGGTGCCGGGCGGCGTTTCATTAGCTCATCCCCCCCCCCCGTTGACGGCTGCTGGTGGGTGTTAAAATCACTCACTTTCAAACAAGGCTCCTGTTCCCGCCAGCCCCGGCCCGAATGCCTCTTTAGGCAGCAAATCGCCCGCGACCACGATAGTTGGGAGTTAACGTCAGTTTGCCATTTTTCCGCCATTCGATTATGCAACACGCGCGCGCAACCCTTCAAAAGAAGGGGTGTTTTCATAACGCGCGCTCGTTGATCAGGGAGGAAACTGTAAACATTTTGTGAGGAGAACCACGTGACGTGACCAGGGGAAGAAGCTCACGCACTCGCGTGGCAGTGCCGTCCCGAGAATGCCGCGAAAGAATTGAACCGTCTTGGGGTTCGCGCAAGAGTCACGTGGCGCGCCCGTTAGTCGTCGTTTTGGCGCGCCAAGTGTTTGTGGCTTCCGAAACAGGTAAACAATGGTGGACGGTCAAAGTTGACGTTTGGAAGTAGTAAAAACTACAATGTAAACACTCTCGTTCGCTCTGCCAGTTTACGTAACCTGACTACCGTCGTCAGGCCAACGCCGCGAGCGTCGTGAGGCGTCAAAAGTGCAATAAAATAATAAACAGAAAATCTTCGAAGACCACCGCCATTGGCTAATTCTCCGCGTGACGCACCCAAAACACAACGGGGCCAGCCAACGGGGAGCTACCTCTTTCCGGTTATTGGCGGCCTTGTGACGATGCTCGCCCGTCGTTCATTATGCAACACTCGGTTTCGGGCCACATAACTCTCGGGCGGGCTGATTGACACGGCAAAAAGGCGGCACCGAGGCTGACCCCGACGGGGAGTTTCACTTTCTTCGACCGGGAGTCCCGGGAGTTGTGGTGAGGGTGCACGTCACCTGCTGTATGATCGGTAAGTGCGGAGCGCGCTGGACCCCGGTGAGCTACCGGCGCGCTGCTGTTTGCTGTGGTTCCGTTTGCACATCCCTCCCAATTGGTCGCGGTTTTCTCTAGTCTGGACCGGCCGGTGAAGTACCTCAAGACGATTACCATAAGCAGCGTGTCAAATATCGTCACAAATTTACATAAAACGCGCGTCTCCGCGTGGCATAACAACGCAAGCTGTTGTTTGAAGTTGAAGTAAGCGCTAGCCCCCGGCGGTGGGACACTTTCCATAGGAGAAGCTGTAACGGCCCCAAGAGTTTGCCGTAATTTAGGGTAGCAGATTACGGTCTGACGTCTGATCGGACAGTTCCGCAAACAGTCGCGGCCACTCATCATTCATAGCTCATTCTCGTTGTAATGATTTATTGGCAACACTGCCTTGTTTTGATATCTGGCAAAGGATCTCCATTCATGAAAAGTACGAATCATTGATTTTCTGACACCTTTTGAAGAAAACTGTCGCAGAATCGTATCGACTGCTTATCGAAGCATACGGTGATCATGCCTTTGCAAGATCGCAGTGCTTTGAGGGATTCAAAATATTTAGAAAACTGAAATTTTTAGGCATGGCCGGAAGACCCATGGAAAAGTTGGAGGCCAATGAACTGCAGAAGAACCGAAAATGGGGGCCACGTGAACTGAAAGACAGTAGGAATGCGCTGCGCGACCCAATTGCTATGGACGATGGACAATGCTCTGCTCATGGTGGGATCGGAAGGGTTTGATCTACTATGAGCTACTTAAACCTGGTCAAAAAGTGAAATATAAAGAATGCCCAAGTTACTGTACGCCATACGGGATAGTAAGCGAATCTTCAAGATGGCAACTGTATTGCCTCTTCTCGGATGAACAGGATATTGGAATTCAGAGTTTAGCGCGGCGGCGAATGAATTTCTACTTTCTTCGCAATCACGTTTGACGCGCTTGTTTCGTTCGTTTCTGGTCAAATTGAGTCCAAATCTCGCCAATCGAACGCAGACAGCGCTCTGTTTGGTTATGAGCGGTGCGTTAATGCGGCGCTAACGAGGATTGATTTTCCGTGTCGCGATTCCGGCCCGATCTCGGATGGCGCCGCGGTGACAACCCCTGACTCTCACCGTCGCTCGGTGAGGCGCCACCATTTCGCTAGGCCATTTGCATACATCGACCATAAAAGCGTGGTGTGGATAGGCGCAGCCGCAGTTACGCGCGCGCGCGCCACAGGCTCATTCCCACCGTCATCATCGTCCTGATGATGATGCAAAGTGATCTTCTCTCTCCCGTTGGGCCGTCGCGCATCAATAAATTTGCATCGGCGACGGACCACGCGAAAGCGAAGCAGAAAGCTTTGGAATTCGACCAAACGGCGCCGGAAGTGGTCACGAAGGTCCGGGGCTTGCGCCACCTCAATTTCGCTTTCGATTTGATTCTCGTTTTTTCAGTCGCTTTCAAGGTTGATTTGAAAAAAAAAGCGAGGCGCTAAGACCCCGTAAACCCGTGTCATTGTCACCCGGCGGGTGGGTTGGTGGGTGGTGTGGTGGTGTGTATTGCCGCCAAGCGGCATTTAAAACATGTCAACCGGCAAGCGGCAAATGAGGTTGAAGTTTGATCGCCGGTGGTCGCCCTCAGAAACGCAATTGTTTGCTAATCGAGTTGCGCATTCTTTCTTCTCGGAAAAAATTAACCCACGCTGCTGGGCGTTCGGTTTTTATGTTGGCACATCCGCTCGGCCCCCCGGGGGCCGGAGGGTGGAATTAAAATAAGTTTCAATAGACATCGACACCGACAGACGCCCGCTCCTATTGCACAGGATCATTTGCATTTGCACCACATAACGCCTGAGATGAGCCAGATTTCCATTTCCAGCATGCGATCGGGCTGATAGGGCATTTATGGGGGGGCCAGCGAAACAATTGCCGCCAGCGACCTTCACCGAACCAGGGGTGTAAAAATGTAAGTGTTTCGAAATCGCCAACTCGCCTGTGGCGATTGACACACTTTTCGGAGGCGGCGGGCGGACTATATTTAATTCTTCGCTCACCAAAATAAGCATGGATCACCGCTGATCGCGATCGGCCGAAGCTCGTGAAGTTGGCAGACTTCGGCGGAATCCCAGGTCCCTGGGGCCAGGAGGAGAGAAACATTGTTTCGTGTGACGTGTCAAACACCAGCGATCATCGCGCGTTGGCCACATCGCGATGGAAAACCCTCGCGCCTCACACACTTCCGTCGTCACGGTCTACTTGTGGTGACCACCGCCCTGACCGACCGTTCGGTTTTCCCTTTTTCCGGTTGCAATTGCAGCGACCGTCGGGTCCGGTGACCGGAACCGACCGGCCGGAGGTGCCGGAAACCCCACCGAGAAGAGACGGAGGTTCAAGCGTTGGAGCGTGGCTCTTAATTAAAATGCACGCCACACGTGAAAACTGGTTGGCCAGCAGGAGCAGCAGCCACTTCCGCAGTGGAGCTCTATCAGCTGTCATCTTAATTACGCTGGAAACCCACTGTCAATCGGTTCCGGGCCGGGTAATTGATTGCAAACGTGGCACTTTCTTTTACCACCACCAAGAGGCTAATTGGTGGCTTTCGCTTGGAGCGAAGGATGCCCCGCACCCGCGAGAACCGGAGTTTCGGACGTACGATCGCCGAAAGTCTTCTGGTGCAGATCCAGACGGAACACTCCCGTGGGGTTCTGTTCGGTTGCCCTTTCGGACTAATTGGGCAACCGGCGAGCGAACCGGAGACGTACGTCGTCTCAGGCGCGGGAATGTAAATCACGTTCGGTTCGGGGGCGAGCTGTGACCTTTCGATGGCGGAATAAATGGCGGATCTCAGGCACTCCTTCCAGGGGCACTGGTGGATTGTCTGTTCGCAATCGAGCATTGCAACATGTTGCCATTTTTTGGTGGCTTCTTCTTCTTTTGCGAACTGCCAAACCCTCTTGCGGAGCGTGATCCGAGTGACACTGTTGGCAGCAGGATGTCACGACGGCGGGAGTGTATCGGGTCCGGATCGTGGCAACGTCGATCGATCGCTTGATAACGCTGGCAAGGTTTTCCCCAGGAGAACTGATTGAATTTATGCACACCACACGACCGACGAGATCGAAGATGCTGGCCCAACGCAAGGGAGTCGCAGACTGTTCCGAGTGTGTGCAGGCTCATCTCATCTTTCTACTTCGACTGGGAAGTGACTGGACACTTATCGGCAAGACTCCTCAACTTGGCGTCATCATCGATGCGCGTCGCTGACAGGTCGACCTGTCATCAGGAGCGATAGAGTGCCGCCGATAGCCGCTGAAGATGGCTCTGAGACGGAGATGCGATCGTCACGCGCGGTTCCTGATACCCGATCGGAAGGTCACAGAAAGTCTTTGAGGAGATCGAGCGCCACCTCGAGCGGAGGACCTGTTGTCACTTTCCTATCGGATGAAATCCTTGTTTTCTAATGCTCGCCAATCCTTCAAAAGGCTTGCCGTACCGTACCAATTAGCTTACGCGACACAAGCAAGTCACCCAAATGTTTCACCGAATGGTGGTGGAACGGGAAATTAAGCCATCGCGACAACCGACCGCCTGTTGGAACCCCCAAAAATGGCCAACCCTCGGAGCGATCGTTAAGGGAAGCCCCCGTGGACTGGACTGACCGCTGGCTGGCTGGCTGGACACAATTTATTATGATTACACTTTACGATGTTTTTGCCACGAACCGCGCGCCCGTAACGGGGGACCATCAACTTACTTCCCGCTGTGTTTTACTACTGTGACCAAAAACAAACGGAAACAGCGGGTTTTCTTTTATTATCAAATCTGTGGCCATAAAAAAATACCGGATTTTTGGAGAGACAATTGGTTGGTTCCTGTGGCCATGTGACTTTTGGGCTAAACTCGCTAAACTCAAGAGACCGATCCGTGGACAACTCTTTAAAGCCAATAGTTGAATTAGTAAGGATTCTTTTAAAGGTGATGACATTTTTGAGTTCAAATCCCCGACATTTTTCGGCCACAGTACTCTACATTGCTGTCGCTTTCGCTTGATTTTGGAATGACCACAACACGCCGAAAGTTTGCGCTTCAACCAACTCCCCTTTGGCGGCGGTAAATCAGTGTTGACGGCATTTTTCACGCGAAACGTCCTCGTCGTCGAACGAGGAAAGTTTTCCGATCCGGAACCCCGGCCAACTCGTGACCGGCGCTGCGTGTAGGAAGCGCCTCAGCCCCACTAATTAGGTGTTTGTGTGTCATCACGAGACACAACACCTTTCTTCCCCGTTTTCGTTTCATTGTCGCTCATCCCGCTGACCAACAGCATCTGAGAAACGCTGTCTTATGGAGGGTTTTGTATCGATTTACGTAACATACACCGTCGCCAGCGTATCGATGGCGCTCGGATGGCGGCCGGTTTTTTTGGCATGCGAAATTAGAAACCCCCACAAATTAAACAATCCGACGGCACACGGGTTTTTGTGGGGGAGACATTTTCCTTTCTTCCCCGGGGGCGGCGAAATTCAATCGCGCGGCCAATAAGGGGTTCCAACTTTTTGGGGGTCGTCATCATCCCCCGCGAAAGGATGAGTCGCGTCGTGAAAGTTTGCCCAACACAAAACCCAAATGGACCCCATAAAATGGATCGACCAGCCAGCCATCGGAGGATATGTAAATACGGGGTCCAACTAGCCAGTCCAACGAGTGATCGTGTCGTGGGTGACTTAATCCGCCCGCCACTTTCGCGCCGAGGATTGATAATGGCGCTTCGCGGTCCATCCGACTGGTTTTTGCTACTTTTATTTTACTTTCAATCGTCCCCGGGCCTGCCGGGCCGAGGTTTGTGACTAATTTGTGAACTTCTCCGAAGCAGTTAAGCGATCCCAATTAATCGCCCAACTGCGCGGTCACGGCGTGCCCACCGGAGAGGAGCGGAATCGATGACGTGGCCCGTGGAATGCACCGTGGAGTTCCGATGGTAACTTTCTAAAACGGGGCGACAACAACAGCCAGCCAGCCGACCCACCGAATTCCTAAAACCGAAGCTAAACGCCCCCCGGTAATGGGCAATCTCTAAGCTCCGGTCGAGGAGCATCATCTTCGCTCTCGAGACCCGCCGGAACGTCCCATCGACCGGGCACACGTGGTCCGGTACTTTTACTTTCTTCACCTCTCAGGCGTGGAAAATGCGTCTCCCAAAAATCGGTGCACGGTCACCGGCCAGCACTTCGTTTGCTCTTAAGCACACTCCAACCAAAGGAAAAGGTCCGAAGGCGCCGGTCTCCATTTTCTACGTCCGGCTGGGGCAGCGGTCCTCCCGATGGGTTCCGGGTCCATAAAGCACACGGTCCGTGAGCGCGCATTCTCCGACGGAACCGACGGGACGTGCGATGGAATCGGAATTCAACCGAAGCATGGCACAAAACAGCTCCACTGTTCACCGTCGGTTAATTTTTATGTGCAGAAAATGTCACCGCTCGGCACACTTCTTTATGGCCGAGACGACGCTCCCTGCGCATATTCCCAAAGTCGTATGTGACGGGCATGCCACATTCTGGGCCGTATTTCCCGGCGGGACCGGCGACTTTACGGGGCTATTTTTGCCGTTACTGACGGGTTCGTTAGTGTGGCCTAGCCGGGATGGCCATCTTCCCCGAGCCATCAGCGCAACCAACATTCACTTTTCGTTTATGAGCTGTGGCCCCGCCGTGTGAGGGCGCATAAAACCGGCAGGCTCCACGTTTCCGTATCGGTTCCGATGCCGGTGCGGATCGGACACTCTCCCGGTGTCAAAGAAAAGTGCAGTTGCAATGAAAATGAAAGTTCTTCTTCCGTTTGCGCCGGGCTTGGTTTCAGCAGCCCCTCGGGGGCTGAAAAGTGTGGGAAAAAGGTGAAGCCGACCCCGGCTCAACGGAAAAAGGCGGGTCAAGAGATGTCTTCTTCACGGTCGAGAGCCGCGGTGGCCTCTAAACAGTCAACTTCCTTGCTGACGACTCGCGCAAATCGAATTCACGGAACGCGGATGATTCGTCGCAATTGGCCGGTTCGTGGGGCCCACCTTCGAACCCAAATTTGAAGATTGGCGTTTTCGGAATCGCTTTAATGAGTGGCCCATCATTACGGCGGCGGCGGCGAGCTGGCCAATGAAAAATGCAAAAATCCGCGACCGCGTGCCATGAAGGAAATTATGGAAAACCCGGCAGCAGCAGCGATCCATAATTATTAACATCAACGCCTCGGCGGTTCGGACCGTGCTCTTCGACGCCAGTTAAAGTCGCCCGTGGCCCGCGAGACCGTGTGAATTATTGATTTCGGTTGTGGCCAGTTTTTGTGAGCCTCCTCAGCGCCACTGGTCATGGTGTTTTCTTCGGCACTTTTCTCACTTCTGTTCCGGTTCGGTACCGGTCGTGTGCCGTCTTTTGTCTCGGCCGGGCGTTTGTAATCGGCTTTGATTACGCCATCGCCCGCTGGGAGCTAATCGCGTGGCCACGTCGTGTCCGGTTAGATCATCCACGACGCCGAATTCCGTTTTCTTCGCGATTTACTGTCACTGTCTCGAAGTTCGCGCAAAAGGCGATGCGTTTTATGAGGCCGATACCGTAAAGTTTATATGCGTCTGCTAATCGACGAACCTAAAAGCGTATTTTTGCGGCATTATTAAACGGTTTTTTTGGCCGCCATTTTGGGCATTTTTCTGTTTTGCCTCACAACAAATGATACGTGTTATGAGCCGCCATCATCAGCATAATTTTAAAATGAAGACGAGAGTGTGGCACGCGGTTTTTTTTGGCTCGTACCGAAGCTTTCTCGAAAGCCGGGCCCGGGTGGTGTGTTTATTAACCACTTTGGCTGATGTTTTTTTTTCGGATTGGATTTTCGATTCACGGCGAAAATGGATGGCAATTGACGGATGGGGCGACCCACAAAAAGGCGTGCCAGCAGAGGGGGATCCGGTTGGGGCTATCGATCGGCTTAATTGATTCACTCGGATTGTCGATAGTTTAGTGTTGATTATTTGTATGCTCCACCCGAATGTGGTGAGCCGATAATTGGCTCGTTCTGTAATTGCAGCGCACTGGTTTATTGTAAAGAGTAATCTGGTAACCCGCCATTTAAGGTGTCAATTTTGTGAGGAGAAAAACACGAATCGGTACGTACAGATCTGACGATTGATGATCGATATATGATCGACACCACCATCGGCGTTAAACGTTGATTGGATCGATTTTGGGTGCCCATTTTCAGGCACTACCGTCCGCAATCAATGTGCGCGCGAGATAAATTACCGAATACACTTGACATTGAAGTGGAATTATGTATTTGCCTACGCAAGAGCGCCCACAGGCAAACTCATTACAATGCCCGCTTCGAAGAAAATGGTGCCGAAAATGGCCAAACCAGCGCCGCGGCTAGGTGCCCATTAAAATGGCTTCCCCCGGAGCATTACCGTGTGCCTGGTAATGAAACCGCACGTTTCGAGGTCTCTAGCTCCTCGCGCGGCTCTGGTTTGATTTCCCACAGCCTTGTCCTTAGCTCGTGGATTTGGGGCAATTTTTGGCAGCTCCAAAAACCAACGCGCCAGGGAGTGTGACGTATGTGTGCTGCGTTCGAGCAGGTCCCCCCTCCTTTCGAAGGCCACAACCATCATCTTCGTCGTCGAGGTGAAGGGTCAGACCTCCATCCGGTGGCCCATGGAGGCGATAATTCTCGGCCCCCGAAATAGGTTTTCCCGCAGCACGCACGGAGTCTTCTTCTCTCATGGGAAATTACCGAAAGGCACCGAAGGCCGATTCTCATCGTGCCGTCGAGCAGAGTTCAAACGACCCACCGAACCGAACCAGATTTAAAGACGGTTCAATTACGGGCAGAAGAAACATAACCTACAATTTGGTCCTCTCCAAAGCGGGCGGCCCATCGCTCGGTGTATTTGCATGTAACTGATTCAATGATGAGAGAAGGCACAGTGGCCGCCGGAATCCGGAATCCCGGGAAGAAATCGCCGAGCGTCCAATTGGAGTAAAACAAACAAACAATCCACCAAATGACACCGCACAAATTCCTCTTTTCTGTGAGGCCCGCCATTGTTTGTCGGGGGGGAACAAATACACTATCGTTTTCCTGCAACAAAACGCTCTCCGTTCCGCTGTGAAGAAGCGGTAATTTCACTCTTTTCGAGCCCCCCAAAAACGGCGCGGGGAGAAAATAAAAACACCATCTCCGAACAGAAATTTATGGCGCTGGTGCGGCTTTGGTGTATCAACAAAGCGTTCCCAAAGGGGCCGTGGGCCGGCCACCATAACTTTCAATCTCATCTCTCATAATTATGCGATCACATTGTTTTCACCGGCCTGCGTTGCCAATAGCAACGAATGACGAAGGAAAACAGAACGTGCCGCGTCCGTCTTCTGGCGACCTTTGCCGGGCGCTCGGGTTGCTGTAACATGTGAGGAGCGATTTCCTATCACGGCCCAGCTGTCAGGTTGCGTGTCGCGCAATCAAATCCCATTCCCCCTTTCGGGTGACTAACAACGGCCTGGATGGTGGAGCCAAAATCATAGCAACCATTGGGGTGCTGCGCTTTTACTTTTATTAAGCGACAGTATTTTTTGGTGAGCATTGTTTACAGCAATCGACCAGCACGCTAATTCGGCCGCTGGTTTAACGGAGCAGGAAGTGTGTACCCGGCATTAAGTAATAAAATCAGGGCAGCGATATCACGGTAACCAGATCCCGAAAATTGCTCCCGTCTTGCGAAAACGCTCGTTCCATTGTGATCAATGGCCGCCCCGGGCGGGGAGGTATCAATTTGCAGACTCTCCATCATCGCCGGTCTTATTAACACCCGAGCGCCCCACGGGGCTTCGCATAACCCGATGATTATGATTGTTGGGCTGCGCGCAGTCACCGGGTGAGTGAGGAAGGTTCGGTCTGCGTCGGATTTCTCCCGGGCCGGGTAACAATTATGTAATTTAGCCCTCTTTATGTTACCCGCGTTACCATTAGGCGCTGGGGCTGCTGGAATATCGAAGACACGATCGCACGGAAGTGTCACGATGGGGCGAAAAATGGACGTTCGGTCACTCTGTTGAGATTGAGTGGGTCAGAGGCGAAGCCGACACCCGGCTGCATCCATTCTGGAGGGCCTTCGGGAGGCTTCGATTCTTAGTGCTTTAATTTTATGTGTGGTGGAGAAGACTTTCAGTTTCATATGCGCGAAACCCGCCGTAACATTGCGCAACCCGGCGCCCCCGGCCCTAAAAGATGCGTTTCTATTGTTTTCGAACCGGTGCACCGGCGGCGATGACCCTTGGCGTCTTGGGACGGCACGGCATCGCTGCGTGCTATTCCCTGGGCTGGTGGGAAAATAAACTTTCGTTTGTTTGGCGGTTGGAATCGGTGCCAACCGAAGCATGCAAGCGGCGCCGGGTGACGCCATCGGCCCCGGCTTTTGGCATTTGGCTTCGTCCGGCAGAGCGGGCACGCGTTGAAGCGTGAAATCTTCGTGGGCATTCTTGGGAGAGGCAACCCACCTAAACCCCCTGTGTAGGTCACCGTATCGCGTGGCACGGAAACGCATCGCACGATATGGTGGCCCCGTAACGCTGCATGAATGTTTTATTAATTCACGTTTTTTTCACATTGGCATCTTTTTATTGACAGAAATTGCGACATATCAGCGAGCAACGCAGAGCAACCGATGCATCATCAACCTTTTGCCTGGAACGGCCCAGTAGCAGCAGCAGCAAAGTGATTGCCAAATGGCGACGTGCTAAACGGTGAACTTATTTACACTCTCTGCCGAAATAAGCGCACAAACAAAACATATCGTTGGCCAAACCAGTAATGCCGTGTGCGTGAGCATCGTCGTACGTTAACGAGAACGTACGCCATCGATACGGCGATCTTCACACTCCTCACAACGCCACGAGTTGTGATATTTTTTCCGAAAAACGGAATCCAACACGACCACCGAAAGAGCCAACGTCAACGAAAGTAAAACCCATCATCTTATCAAACAAAATGGCCCTACTCGGTCGGCGGAGATCCTCGTTCCTGAAGCTGGCGGCCCTGTGCGGTGTGCTCTGGTTTATGGCCGTGTTTGTACTGTACTCGGACGACGGAAGCCGCGCAACGGCAACGGGCCCGAGTGGTAGCGGTGGATCGGCCGCCAGTGGTGGAGCAGGATCCGAGTATGAACCACCACGCCGGTTAGCCCTCGAGGGCATTCGGAATCGGTTCAATCAGTTCATGGAAAACGCCCGGCAGGATGCGAATCGGCCCGATCCGGCCGAACAGCCGGAGGAGGCGGAACCGGAAGACGAGCAGCAGCAGCAGGAGCAGCAGCGGGACGTGAAGTTTGTGGACCGCAACGAGCTGGTGGAGGACCGGGACGAGGGAGGAGCCGATCTGGAGGAGCCACCGGTGCTGAAGACGGTCAAGCACGTTCCCTCAAAGTCAAGCCGGGGGCCGGAGAACTCACCGGGTGGTGGTGGTGGTGGTAAGCTAGGATAATGGTGCTCCTGTCCTTGGATCTAATGTTATGCTTTTGCCCCTCGCGTAGCTCTACAACTTCCCGGTGTGATTGCACCACCCGCTCCGGATGGTCCGGGGGAGCTGGGCAAACCCGTCGTCCTGCCGAAGGAGCTTTCGCCGGATGTCAAAAAGCTTGTTGATGAGGGGTGGGCCAACAACGCTTTCAACCAGTACGTAGCGGACATGATCTCGATCCGGCGCACGCTGCCAGACCCGCGCGACGCGTGGTGCAAGGAACCGAACCGTTACCGGGACGATCTGCCACCGACGTCCGTCATCATTTGCTTCCACAACGAGGCGTGGTCAGTACTGCTTCGAACCGTGCACTCGGTCCTCGATCGATCCCCCGAACATCTGGTGAAGGAAGTCATCCTGGTCGACGATTTCTCCGACATGCGTAAGTGGAGGGAACGGGAAGAAGTGACATCGATGGACGCTATTAACTGGACTCTTTTTTTTGTTGGCTTTCAGCGCACACACAAAAGCAGCTGGAGGAATACTTCCTGGCCTACCCGCGGGTGAAGATCGTTCGGGCGAGCAAACGGGAGGGTCTGATCCGCGCCCGGCTACTCGGAGCCCGCCACGCGACCGCACCGGTTCTAACGTACCTCGATTCTCACTGTGAATGCACCGTCGGTGGGTAGTCCTTTGCGAGGCTTCGCTTAACGCCCTCCAGAATAGTTGATCTCACCCGTTTCTTGGTCTTCGCAGGATGGCTGGAACCGCTCCTGGACCGTATCGCACGCAACTCGACGACGGTGGTCTGCCCGGTGATCGACGTGATCGATGACAACACGATGGAGTACCACTACCGCGATTCGGGTGGTGTCAACGTCGGTGGCTTCGACTGGAACCTCCAGTTCAACTGGCACGCGGTGCCGGATCGTGAAAAGCGGAAGCATAAAGTAAGGCTCACAGTATGACCCGAAAGCGGACCGATAACTCCTTGCTTCTAATCGTCTTCTAGAGCCCCGCTGAACCCGTCTGGTCCCCGACGATGGCCGGTGGTCTGTTTGCCATCGATCGGGCTTTCTTCGAGCGGCTCGGTACGTACGACTCCGGGTTCGACATTTGGGGTGGTGAAAATCTGGAACTATCGTTCAAGACGTGGATGTGTGGCGGATCGCTCGAGATTATTCCGTGTTCGCACGTGGGACACATCTTCCGGAAACGGTCGCCATACAAGGTACGCGCATCATACGCTTCGTGAGGTCGCGTTAAGGGGGAGTAGATTAATCGGATCGATTGGAATATACTTTCGGCAGTGGCGAACGGGCGTCAATGTGATCAAGCGCAACTCGGTGCGACTGGCGGAGGTGTGGATGGACGAGTACGCTCAGTACTACTACCAGCGGATCGGCAACGACAAGGGCGACTTCGGGGACGTGAGCTCGCGCAAGAAGCTGCGCGACGAGCTGAACTGCAAATCGTTCCGCTGGTATCTGGACAACATCTACCCGGAGCTGTTCGTACCGGGCGATGCGGTAGCATCGGGCGAGGTAATGATCGGTTACGTTGGGCTTCTGTCTTCGAGTATGGCGATTCGATTGTTGTCAATTGTTTCCACCGCCGCCGCCACCGCAGTCGTGGCTGGGAGGGGGCGAAAACAATTGGCGATGTCGAAACGAAGTCCAGGCCAAATCAAACCAATTACACAGCCACTGACAATCTACTTCTAAAATCCCAAAACCGAATGATGCCGACGAATTAGGTAAGGAACAGGGGTTACGGTAATCGTACCTGTCTGGATGCCCCGGGCGGCAAGAGGAACCTGCGGAAACCGGTCGGCCTGTACCCGTGCCACAACCAGGGTGGCAATCAAGTAAATAGCGTTTTCATTCACTTCGAACCTCCAGAGATCCCCGACGGGCACACGTCGTAACGTAACGAACGGAATGGGGCCCTGGAAGCAGATTACCAAGCACCACCTCGCGATCCACGCGATCGGATCGTCCTCGTCGTCGCAACGTTCTATTTTGATTTTTCCTCTCGCGGCGGGGTTTCTCGCTTACGCGATCGTCGAAGTCTTTCGTTTGAAATCGCTGCTTTTACAGTCGTTTAATCGATTTATCGTTTTCTTTTCCTTTCTTTTCTTTCTGCCCAACGTGTGCCATTGTGTTGTAAACCGGGTATTGCGCGAACTCCCCCACGAACCCAACTGTGACTGACCAACACCAACCATCAACATCCACCACTGTACAACACTGACTGTGTACTACTGTGTACTACTACTACTACTACTATCCTGCACGTTGAACGATATCCGCACCCTCTCTATTCTACTCCTCCCTCTGCCATTGGCCCACTCGAACCGAACATGCCAAAACCAAAAACCGAGCAGATCCGGAACCAGTGGTCCCAATTGTGTATTGATTCGGCGGCTAAACCCGAGGACATGCATTCGCCGGTGGGCGTCTGGCCCTGCCACCAGGCCGGCGGTAACCAGGTACTGTACACACCACTCCCCCCCAGCACCACCAACGCACGTTGTCGCACAGCAACACGGAGACGTTTTCCTTCTCTACAACGCCTGCCTAACGCACTCTCTCGCTGCTGCTGGGCTTGTCCTCTCTTAGCGCTGGGCTTTACTTGGAACCATTCGGCGGTTCATATTAACAGGGCTTAACAGGACCAGACACACTGGGAACGCTTGTAACAAGGACTTGGAAGCCATACACACTGAACACTGACCTATCAGCTTATTGCTATTTAAACCACATCGGTGAAGAGACATAACAATCTTTGGTATGATCGTATCACATAGTTCTATAGCTATCTGTAGCTTCATTTCCGGAACGTCGGTAAGATTTGTCCCTTTAACTGAACCCACAACGAATCAGGCTAACACGAAAAATAGCTGTAGCTGAGCTTACTAACCTTTAAAACATTGCCGGTTTGCGCCGCTTTTAGATTCCACGATCCCTATCCGATTCCAGGCGCGTAGTCGTAGTCGTATTTTGTAGTATCATATCAACATCACCACCACTCTTTTCGGTAAAAAAAAAATCACATTTAACAGCAAAGCCAGTGCCTTGGCCAGTGGCCTCAGGATCACCTCAAGCAAGTAAAGATCACACGTAGATTGTGCATCACCGGTTTCTCTTCTTTTCTGAACTCACCACCCCGGAGCTAGCCATTAAAATGATCAACCGAAATCACCATTTTAATAAAATTCACTTATCGTGTGACGACTGCTTGCTGCCTAAAGCAGGCTTCTTTTGACCCTTGACCTAAGACGGGTAGCTAAAAACCCCGGAACCGAACTAGACTTCTACCACAGACCGAACCGTCGTACGCTCTTTTGACCCTGTTACGCACTGTACAAGGACCGTTTTCTATCACTTTGGCTTTACGTTTCATCAGTTTTGTTTGTTCTAGCAGCGCATAAACCCGACTCGACACGTTGTACCTGTAAGTTTTACGTGAAACCCCCCTGTCAAAAAAGCGATCCCATAGAAAAGGGAAGCAAATTGTAAGCTTAAATTTTCTCGATGGTGATGATTGGTAAACTGTGAATCCTTCCCCGCTGTAAATATAGAGAACGTTGTTGCTGCGAATTGTTCTTTCTCTCGCTTTACGTACACCCTCCTACGAAATGTTGTGCAATGTTAGCCTGCCCACATCTCAACTTGCTAGCGTGGTATGGTGTCCAGTACCTTCCCCCCAGAAAGTAGATTAACCCAACAGCGTCCTCTTCCTGTAAGCGAGTGATCAATCTCGGCTCGGCGTAATGTAAGAGAATTTCATTTGTGACGTGCCATTTGTGCTTTCGTCGTACAACCAACACAAGCCTCACACTTACACAGATTCGGAAATTGACAAGCATTCATGGGGTCCATGTGTCCGCGTCCAAAAGACGTCGTCCAAAAATCGCACACGAAACACCAAACCAAACACAAACACGCACACTTTTTTTTGGAAGGATCGAGTTGGGTATAATGTGTTCCCTCTTTTTACTGTCCACCATTGGCCAACATCCTCTACTTGCAGATCTTTGGGGACGTACCGGATCAACACATGTTCTCCCGAGTACGTAGTGGTGTTCCCATTGGCATATTGCTCTGTCTAGCGTTTCGGTCCCCTTATTTGGTTCATATTTAAATACAAAAAATTCAACACACAAACCATACACACATACAAACATGCATGGGATGATCGGGACGTCGCAGGGACGTCCCCGAACCGGGAACTCCTACTAATCAGCCACCACCACATGGGGACAAAAAACACGCGACGCGGCTGAAACGAATGAAATTCTCTTCATATGATCCTTTCTTCTACTGAAACGTTTGTTACGTTACCTCGGAACCGGAACGAGTGCTCTCGGGCGGGGCGGGCACAAGCTGGGGACGGAGCACCAATAATGACGCTCTTCTTTTCTTACTTTTCCTTTCCTGAAACACCCCGACAACACTTAACTCCCAAATCCAGTACTGGATGCTGAGCAAAACGGGCGAAATCCGGCGGGACGAAGCGTGCCTGGACTATGCCGGCGATGACGTCGTCCTGTACCCGTGCCATGGTTCCCGGGGCAACCAATACTGGAACTACTCGGACGAAACGCACCTGCTGCGGCACGGTTCCTCGGACCGGTGCCTGGCGATCAACGAGGCGAAGAACAAGCTGATCATGCAGGACTGCAACGCGCTGGTCGAGGCGCAACGGTGGAACTTCCAGAACTACGACTCGAGCAAGCTGTGAAACTCGGCGGACCAACGACTGAGCTCGGGACGGTGGAGTGGCCCGAACAACGGGCCAGCGAAAGATTGGCGAGAGACCATCGTATCCCCAACATCAATGTCAACGGCGAAGCATCTTCCTTAAGACTTCTCTAGTTGGCTCGAGCGCTTTCGAGCGCCTTCGAAACCGTGACCGCATCGAACCGAGATCGAGCAAACGGTTTCACTCTCTCTCTCTCTCACCCTTTCTCCTTCGGACGATCGAAGCGGATCGTCGTTGCACAAAACTACGTGGAATCGATCACGTAAAAAGAAGCGAAAAAATGACGCGCGAGTGAATTGATGTTTAAAATAATGTGATGTTTGATAAGTGTTAATAACATTCAGTTACGCTCGAAGAGGGAGCGTGCTCCGATCGCGCACCCCCTTGACTTGCCAAAATCTTCAAGAGAAATGCTCCGGAGAGGCGGCAGTGCATATTTAAAAAGAAGGAGGAAACGAAAGACTCTCCACCGGAGGGCCGCCGCGGAGTGTGGAAAATCGAACCGGAACCTTTTTCCGGGGCGAGGGTTTGTACATAGTTAAAAGCGAACGTGCGAACCACACTAGGAAAGTGTGGGTGCACCACACAAACACACCGAAACTTTGTAACTTTGTGGTCAGTAGGTGGTGCTGCTGCGCGCAGTGGACGGCAGAAATCGGTTTTATTCCAAGACAAGTTTAGTTGAATTCAGTCCCGGCCGCAACCGTAGCAATCGGTTTCCGTCGTCTTCTAGTGTAAGTTATGTTGAAGCGAGCCGGAACGGTCCTGTCCTCCCGGGTGCGGAAGAAAACAAAGCGAGGAGGAAAGGAGAGTTTGTTTTATTTAAAATGTAACCTTTGTTTGTTTGTTTGTTTTGATAGAGAAAATATTAGTGAGCGAAGAAATGTGAAATGCACATTATATTATACTGACTGCCATACAACAGCGAGCGAGCTGTGCGAAATGTGCGATTCGATTGCGCGCCCCAATCCGTGCAATGCCTACTTAAAAACGAGACAGAAAGCGAACTAAAGCGATGCAGACGAGCGACACGAAAATTCAACACAACACAATCATCGAGACTTAGCTACTCAAGATTTCAAACCCTCACTCTTTGAGCAACGCATCAAAAAACGTTGACCGAAAGACGACAATCCGTACGATGATCCCCGGAACCCCGGTGTGGTCCCGGCGAGACTATGCAAGATAGACCGGTTCCAGGCAACACCAGTTGCGCTTCCCCTTAGAATCGGCGTCCTTTCGAAGGTTTTCTTATCATTAATTACTTGTGTTACGTCAACGAACAACAAGCACGGAACGGAACATGCTCAAAAAATGTATACACAACGAAACGTCGCTTGGACAGTTTCTGGCCGTAAAAACCGGACGAACGACGAACGCGAATGAAAACATATCAATGTAAGCAACTCACCGTTGCTCAGCCACTTCCGGTATGCATGGTATCGAAAACAAAAATATATCGAGCGATATAGCGGCCACCGGCTATAGCCGTGTATTTTTCTAGTAAACCTGCCCAGAACCACAAGCAGTGAACAGGACGACAGGAGTAAACAACAATCCAGCAACCTTCCACTTCTACTCAGCAGCCGAGTTCCTGTTTTGTAAATCAGATTCATATCCAAGTTTTTAGATGATTTCTTACTCCGAATCACGGTAACAAATAGGAAGTTCCCCGAAACATATCGTCACTTTAAAACAATTAATATCACCAATGATAGCAATTGATCCACACCTAAGAGCTCTTCTTATTCTTCCACCTGCAACACATATCGTTCGACAGGCAACGACAAATTTGAACTAAGAACCACTAGGACCTGTTTTTTTAATGTTTGCTATCGTTAATCCGGTTGTGGTGCATGTGCCGAAGGTTCATCATACAATCGAACTGATCTAACCCACCATCATCACATGGGACCCGTTTGTTTGGATTGTTTTAATTAATAAACGTTAGCCAGACGTAAGTTAGTTGAATGATTTTTTTCGCAATCGAAACGCGTCCGCATCCATGGATCCTCTTTCTTCCACTCAACCGTTACACACGTAAAATAGATTAACGAAAACCGTGAAAGTCCGTCATGTTTGAAGAGAGGAATGCGCATGCATTGCTCTTAATGTGCCTTCTACAAAAAAAAACAAGCAAACACAACACAACCGCAAGAAAACGAAGTTAGGCGAATGTATCGAGGAAAGTTTACCAAGCCAATGGAATAGAACGAAGCTCAACTAACCAATCAAGAAGTGTGAATTACAATGAAAAACGGATGGTTTCCAAACAATGGTTCAACGCAATGACACAATTCCTTCAACCGTAGGCTTCCAAAACCGCAAGATGTTATATGATTAGCTGATATCTTTTCCAATCTACTTTTAGTTTGTTCTCGTAGCAAAACACGTAGCACGGTACGACTGCTACTAAAGGACGACACAATTGAGGCAAAATGTACTTTAATACGAACTGAGAAGCGAAAACTATCCTATAAACGCTAAACGATAACGGTTTGTGCCGTTTTGTATCCATACTCCAGGCGTAAGAGGGAGTGCTAAAATGTGTATATAATTATATCACAATAAACCAGAAAATATGAACACGTGAACGTGTGGCGTGGTGTGGCACACATAATCTGCAGGCACACAGAGCAGCAGCATACACAATAAAAACATATCTTTTACGAAACGAAAGTTACGAAACTCGAGGTAGAAACGACACGGCGGAAGCGTGTCTCGGCGTGTCTTGTCGAGCGCCCGATATCGAAAAGCGTGCAACGGAAAGAAAATACACAAAAAAATGGAATATTACACATAATCAACAACGTCAGGAGGTGGCTCAATTCCTGTGAGGAACAACGTGTCGAAGCTTTTATATGAAAAAATAAGGAAACATTGCTCCATTGATTTTTAAAGCATGTCTTAAATACATTCCACGAAGTAACACTAAACGAGTACGAGTTGTGTTTGTGAAAGCTCCTGTTTTTGCTCCCATTATCGTCAAGCTGCAGGGCAGAAAATGTGTTAGCGTTCGAAATCTATTCGAAAGGCATAAGCGGATACAGTCAACCGAAACCCAGCGAACGTGGAAGTAAAGTTAGGAACAGAAAATATCAGTGCGTGGCCAAACCTTGAGGAATCAAACCACAATACTGCGCGACAAACGAGAGCTGTAACAATAAAACAGAAACCGGAAACAAATTTTATTTCGAAAAATGGCGGCTCTTTTGTATTGCTCTTTTACATGGATGACAACGATTTTTGTGGAACGGTCTTTTTCCGTATCTAAAAACAGCTTTAGATCATATTGCGCGTGGTGCTTCAAAAGCGCCATCTATACGTCAACATGCCAAGCAACCTTTGCTTTGGTTCGTGTTTCCCTTCATAATGGCAATAAAGTTAATGAAGGGTTGCAGTACTCAACTTGTGTCTATAACAGACCTGACAAAGGAAAGGTTACTGAACCTGGAATGGCTCTGGTTTGACAGCTATAATTACAAACACATACACGCGCGTGCGGTTCGGCTCCATGCACGAACACCAACAAGCGAATGTTTACCAGCAGAAGCCAGCAAAAACCCGCCTTCCCCGCCCCAAAGTGAAGTGTCACTTTTGGGCTCCATTGCAAAAGCGGGGGGGAAGGATCCCGACTGCGCATGACCACCAGTGGCCACCAACCACCAGGCGTCTCCACCACAGGACGAGAAGCTTTTTGGGCCCAAAACTCATTCATCTTTGCATTGCCTGCCCACGGTCGGGCCATTCTGTTGGATGCTTTCGGCTGTGTCGGACGGAAAAGTTCCGTCTCTCGGTGTGCCCAGCGCCAGCATTGTGAGTGGTAGTGTGCGTGTGTAGGTTTTTCATTTTCTAAAATTTTCACCACAATTGAAACCGTGGTACCTTTGCCGAAAGCGGCACCGAGTTTGTCTTTTTCCTCGTCGGAGTGACACCTTTAAAGTGGTGCAATATGGAAGCATATGTTTGTCGGGTGGGCTGAAAGAAAGCAAAGAAAAAAGCAAACAGGGTGCTCTGGCCCCGGGAAAGTCGCCAACTGCTCGTGACTCGTTGGTCCTTTGGTGGCCTTAAAGAGGGGCACCTTAGAATCCGATAGGCAAAAGGTGTGTAGGATTTCGTGTACAATTAGTCCCGTTAATCCGTAGTGAAGAACGCAAGGTGCTCGGTGAGTGACGTAGCAGACACCAACCAGCCAGCCAGGGCGACAACTAGGAGGAGCGCAACAGCTCCATCGGTGTCTTCTTCGTTTTCTCGCTCTGCTAGCAGCAGTCTCGGCTCGCTGGTCGCGTGGCCAAACAGTGTGAGTGTAACGGAGAGAAGAAGGAACAGGCAGGCAGCAAAAGTAGTTTGGCCGCGTGTTCTACCGTGAGTGTGTGTTGGTGATACCCTACTACAAGTCCCCGTGGACGTCCTTTCGCCTCTTCTCGCCAGCAGAAAGCTGTCCCCGACGCGAGTGTCGGACCCGACCTACGCGACCTATCCTCCTGCGACCACTACCGCCCGCTCATCCCCGCACTGTAGCAACGCACCCACACTCACTCGTGCACGCACACCCTCACGGCTGCACGCGAGCCCCCACACATTTCCCGTCGGAACCCGTTTGATAGAAAGCTCGCAAAGATTGCAACAGGTTCGTATGCTTCATTGTCGTGGTGTGTTTGTTGTTGTTGTTGTCGTCGTCGTCATACCCATACACATCCTGTGGCGGGTCAGATCTTCGTGTCGGCCTCGTTTCTAGGTCCCCCGTTCTCGCGTCACCCGCCACTTCCGTTGTTGACGCGCACGGAGATTGCAGAGATTTTGATTGGTCTTTTTTTGCCACTCTTATTTTTATTCTTTTGTCCAACGACAATTTACGTCCTTATGGACCAGAACGGACCTGGTCCTGGTCACTTTCCCTTCCTGTCGAAGGGAGGATTCACGCTCCATTTTTACTTCCTTTCGTCTCGAAACGATGTTGCTAATGCGAAATACGTTGACGAAACTCAATTGAATGCCAATAAGGGAGCACCACACAGCTCGTAGGCCCCAGGTGCCGTCCGTTCCGGCCGAGTAGGCTGTCGGATGCTGCGAAGCGTTTCGTGGTGCGTAATTGCAAAATCGATTATCGCCCCCGATTGCGGCGATGAGATGGGCCCCCGTCGTGAGCGCAATTAGCAAATGGAAATCGGGTGCACAGGGCCGTGAGTGAGCTCGATTTGCTTGACCAGATGTGGGCACTAGCCCGAGACCTGGTGGACCTCGGGGGGAGGCTGATTCGGGTAGGCATTTGGTGAACGGATCGAGCGGAAGCATTTAATCGAATCCCTTTCCGGATTAGGCGTTGTTAGTGATGCTGCCAACAGGTGGTTGGACTAAGTTTACGGTTACATGACACGAGAGGTGTTGCTAATTTGAAATGTATTTCCGGAAATAGGAACGTACCCGAGTAGTAGACTCCAGCGTTTTTGGTTCACAGTCCAGCAGCACCTGAAATGAGGAATGGATTTTTGGTTTAGAACTAAATACTTGGATTTTATTTTGGTTAACTCAACTCGATTATATATTATGCACGAGAAGAAACGTCTGATGGTGCTAAGACTACTTGATCGAATACTTGGTTAGTTGCATTATGAATTGTGGAGTTGTCAACGATATCTAAGTAAACATTGATGTTTGTAGTGAAACGCGTTTGATTGGTTTTTAGTTTTCAAAGTGAGTGCAAATTAGGAATTTCATAGCAATTTCCAACCTTTTCTTCCTCAACTTTTCCTCACCCGTGCAGCAATAGAAATCACAGCTATGCCTGAAGTGTTGCCACTTTCTGGCATGGCTGACGCCGAGCCGGACTTGTCGACCTTCGAGAACAAGTCCGGCCTGGCGGAGGACATGAAGTTCCTCGCCTCGATGCCGGAGCTGTGCGACGTCACGTTTCTGGTGGGCGAAACGCGTGAACCGGTGTGCGCCGTGAAGGCGGTGCTGGCCTCCCGTTCACGCGTCTTCCAGAAGATGCTCTATCAGGCCCCGTCACCCCAGCGCAAAAAGGAACCGCCGCCACGTGAAAACAAGCTGCGTCTGTTCCTGAAGCGCTCGTCCGAACCGCTGCTGAATCTGCAGAATGCCGCCCAGCAGGTAAGACCGACGACCGAGCCCGGAGCAAGTGGATGGCTTGAGTTTTTTTCCCATTTTCGACGAATAAACCATCACATTTCATGGGACAGTTTGTAAATATGTACGCCAGTTTGCAGCTGGCTCCAAACCTGTGTTTGTTGTGTTTTATCATCCGCGGGTTCGCAGATTACCGTACGTCCTTTAGTTCCAAAAACCATCATTCGGCCCGTCCTTTATACGATTCGTTCCAAGTTTTGTAAATAATTCACAAATTGACCCGTGAAACGAGGAGTCAGATCTAATCCAGGATCTGGAGCAAAAACCGACCACAAACCAATCGTTCGTATCTCTCTCTCTCTCTCTTTTTCCCCCGTGTGCCGTCGTCTCCTGTGCCACCTTCAACACCTTGTGCCACACACGTCGCCCCAATGTCCACGCTTTACCGCCAAATTAAATTATCA